>NW_027414553.1:0-198698 GCF_964106895.1 Numenius arquata
CTAGGGAAGCCTACAGATTTCAACGGAACCCTACGAGCCCCTCTGGAACCCTACAGAATACTCCAGGACCCGACAGCACTCTACAAGACCCTTAGCAACACAACGGAACCTCACTAAAACCCTATGAGCTCCTACAGAACACTGCAGGCGCCTACGGAACCCTATAGACCCCTACAAAACCCTACAGACACTTGCGGGCACTTACAGAAGCCTGCAGGCCCCTACAGAACCCTACAGGTCCATACAGAACCCCACAGGGCCCTACGGAACTTTACCAGCCACTACGGAACTCTACGGGCCCCTACAGAACCCTGCAGAACCCTCCAGAACCTTACAGAATCCCACAGACTCACCTTACAGACTGCTGCGGGCACTTACACAACCCTAGAGGCCCCTACGGAACACTGCCAGCCCCTACGGAAGGAACCTTACGGGCCCCTACAGAACACTACTGGCTCCTGCGGTACTCTACAGGCCTCTAGGGAACCTACGAAGCTCTACGGAACCCTATGGATCCTTACGGAACAGTACGGGCCCCTTCAGACCTCTGCGGGCGCTTATGGAAACCTACAGGACTCTACGGAACTGTACGAGACTCTAGAGGCCCCTAGGGAACACCACAGGCCCCTACGGAACCGTACGAGACTCTACAGGCCCCTAGGGAACACCACAGGCCCCTACAGAACCGTACGAGACTCTACAGGCCCCTAGGGAACACCACAGGCCCCTACGGAACCCTACACAACCCTCGGGAAACTTATGGCACCCTACAAGCTCCTACCAACCCCTGCGGGCACTTACACAACCCTACAGGCCCCTACGGAAATCTACGGGACTCCACGGGCCCCTAGGGAAGCCTACAGATTTCAACGGAACCCTACAAGCCCTTCTGGAACCCTACAGAATACTCCAGGACCCGACAGCACTCTACAAGACCCTTAGCAACACAACGGAACCTCACTAAAACCCTATGGGCTCCTCCAGAACACTGCAGGTGCCTACGGAACCCTACAGACCCCTACAGAACCCTACAGACACCTGCGGGCACTTACAGAAGCCTGCAGGCCCCTACAGAACCCTACAGGTCCATACAGAACCCCACAGGGCCCTACGGAACTTTACCAGCCACTACGGAACTCTACGGGCCCCTACAGAACCCTGCAGAACCCTCCAGAACCTTACAGAATCCCACAGACTCCTACAGACTGCTGCGGGCACTTACACAACCCTAGAGGACCCTACGGAACACTGCCAGCCCCTACGGAAGGAACCTTACGGGCCCCTACAGAACACTACTGGCTCCTGCGGTACTCTACAGGCCTCTAGGGAACCTACGAAGCTCTACGGAACCCTATGGATCCTTACAGAACAGTACGGGCCCCTTCAGACCTCTGCGGGCGCTTATGGAAACCTACAGGACTCTACGGAACTGACTCTAGAGGCCGCTAGGGAACACCACAGGCCCCTACGGAACCGTACGAGACTCTACAGGCCCCTAGGGAACACCACAGGCCCCTACAGAACCGTACGAGACTCTACAGGCCCCTAGGGAACACCACAGGCCCCTACGGAACCCTACACAACCCTCTGGAAACTTATGGCACCCTACAACCTCCTACCAACCCCTGCGGGCACTTACACAACCCTACAGGCCCCTACGGAAATCTACGGGACTCCACGGGCCCCTAGGGAAGCCTACAGATTTCGACGGAACCCTACAAGCCCTTCTGGAACCCTACAGAATACTCCAGGACCCGACAGCACTCTACAAGACCCTTAGCAACACAACGGAACCTCACTAAAACCCTATGGGCTCCTACAGAACACTGCAGGTGCCTACGGAACCCTACAGACCCCTACAGAACCCTAGAGACACCTGCGGGCACTTACAGAAGCCTGCAGGCCCCTACAGAACCCTACAGGTCCCTACAGAAATCTACGGGACTCCACGGGACCCTAGGGAAGCCTACAGATTTCAACGGAACCCTACGAGCCCCTCTGGAACCCTACAGAATACTCCAGGACCCGACAGCACTCTACAAGACCCTTAGCAACACAACGGAACCTCACTAAAACCCTATGAGCTCCTACAGAACACTGCAGGCGCCTACGGAACCCTATAGACCCCTACAAAACCCTACAGACACTTGCGGGCACTTACAGAAGCCTGCAGGCCCCTACAGAACCCTACAGGTCCATACAGAACCCCACAGGGCCCTACGGAACTTTACCAGCCACTACGGAACTCTACGGGCCCCTACAGAACCCTGCAGAACCCTCCAGAACCTTACAGAATCCCACAGACTCCTACAGACTGCTGCGGGCACTTACACAACCCTAGAGGACCCTACGGAACACTGCCAGCCCCTACGGAAGGAACCTTACGGGCCCCTACAGAACACTACTGGCTCCTGCGGTACTCTACAGGCCTCTAGGGAACCTACGAAGCTCTACGGAACCCTATGGATCCTTACAGAACAGTACGGGCCCCTTCAGACCTCTGCGGGCGCTTATGGAAACCTACAGGACTCTACGGAACTGACTCTAGAGGCCGCTAGGGAACACCACAGGCCCCTACGGAACCGTACGAGACTCTACAGGCCCCTAGGGAACACCACAGGCCCCTACAGAACCGTACGAGACTCTACAGGCCCCTAGGGAACACCACAGGCCCCTACGGAACCCTACACAACCCTCTGGAAACTTATGGCACCCTACAACCTCCTACCAACCCCTGCGGGCACTTACACAACCCTACAGGCCCCTACGGAAATCTACGGGACTCCACGGGCCCCTAGGGAAGCCTACAGATTTCGACGGAACCCTACAAGCCCTTCTGGAACCCTACAGAATACTCCAGGACCCGACAGCACTCTACAAGACCCTTAGCAACACAACGGAACCTCACTAAAACCCTATGGGCTCCTACAGAACACTGCAGGTGCCTACGGAACCCTACAGACCCCTACAGAACCCTACAGACACCTGCGGGCACTTACAGAAGCCTGCAGGCCCCTACAGAACCCTACAGGTCCCTACAGAAATCTACGGGACTCCACGGGACCCTAGGGAAGCCTACAGATTTCAACGGAACCCTACGAGCCCCTCTGGAACCCTACAGAATACTCCAGGACCCGACAGCACTCTACAAGACCCTTAGCAACACAACGGAACCTCACTAAAACCCTATGAGCTCCTACAGAACACTGCAGGCGCCTACGGAACCCTATAGACCCCTACAAAACCCTACAGACACTTGCGGGCACTTACAGAAGCCTGCAGGCCCCTACAGAACCCTACAGGTCCATACAGAACCCCACAGGGCCCTACGGAACTTTACCAGCCACTACGGAACTCTACGGGCCCCTACAGAACCCTGCAGAACCCTCCAGAACCTTACAGAATCCCACAGACTCCTACAGACTGCTGCGGGCACTTACACAACCCTAGAGGACCCTACGGAACACTGCCAGCCCCTACGGAAGGAACCTTACGGGCCCCTACAGAACACTACTGGCTCCTGCGGTACTCTACAGGCCTCTAGGGAACCTACGAAGCTCTACGGAACCCTATGGATCCTTATGGAACAGTACGGGCCCCTTCAGACCTCTGCGGGCGCTTATGGAAACCTACAGGACTCTACGGAACTGTACGAGACTCTAGAGGCCCCTAGGGAACACCACAGGCCCCTACGGAACCGTACGAGACTCTACAGGCCCCTAGGGAACACCACAGGCCCCTACAGAACCGTACGAGACTCTACAGGCCCCTAGGGAACACCACAGGCCCCTACGGAACCCTACACAACCCTCGGGAAACTTATGGCACCCTACAAGCTCCTACCAACCCCTGCGGGCACTTACACAACCCTACAGGCCCCTACGGAAATCTACGGGACTCCACGGGCCCCTAGGGAAGCCTACAGATTTCAACGGAACCCTACAAGCCCTTCTGGAACCCTACAGAATACTCCAGGACCCGACAGCACTCTACAAGACCCTTAGCAACACAACGGAACCTCACTAAAACCCTATGGGCTCCTCCAGAACACTGCAGGTGCCTACGGAACCCTACAGACCCCTACAGAACCCTACAGACACCTGCGGGCACTTACAGAAGCCTGCAGGCCCCTACAGAACCCTACAGGTCCATACAGAACCCCACAGGGCCCTACGGAACTTTACCAGCCACTACGGAACTCTACGGGCCCCTACAGAACCCTGCAGAACCCTCCAGAACCTTACAGAATCCCACAGACTCCTACAGACTGCTGCGGGCACTTACACAACCCTAGAGGACCCTACGGAACACTGCCAGCCCCTACGGAAGGAACCTTACGGGCCCCTACAGAACACTACTGGCTCCTGCGGTACTCTACAGGCCTCTAGGGAACCTACGAAGCTCTACGGAACCCTATGGATCCTTACAGAACAGTACGGGCCCCTTCAGACCTCTGCGGGCGCTTATGGAAACCTACAGGACTCTACGGAACTGACTCTAGAGGCCGCTAGGGAACACCACAGGCCCCTACGGAACCGTACGAGACTCTACAGGCCCCTAGGGAACACCACAGGCCCCTACAGAACCGTACGAGACTCTACAGGCCCCTAGGGAACACCACAGGCCCCTACGGAACCCTACACAACCCTCTGGAAACTTATGGCACCCTACAACCTCCTACCAACCCCTGCGGGCACTTACACAACCCTACAGGCCCCTACGGAAATCTACGGGACTCCACGGGCCCCTAGGGAAGCCTACAGATTTCGACGGAACCCTACAAGCCCTTCTGGAACCCTACAGAATACTCCAGGACCCGACAGCACTCTACAAGACCCTTAGCAACACAACGGAACCTCACTAAAACCCTATGGGCTCCTACAGAACACTGCAGGTGCCTACGGAACCCTACAGACCCCTACAGAACCCTAGAGACACCTGCGGGCACTTACAGAAGCCTGCAGGCCCCTACAGAACCCTACAGGTCCCTACAGAAATCTACGGGACTCCACGGGACCCTAGGGAAGCCTACAGATTTCAACGGAACCCTACGAGCCCCTCTGGAACCCTACAGAATACTCCAGGACCCGACAGCACTCTACAAGACCCTTAGCAACACAACGGAACCTCACTAAAACCCTATGAGCTCCTACAGAACACTGCAGGCGCCTACGGAACCCTATAGACCCCTACAAAACCCTACAGACACTTGCGGGCACTTACAGAAGCCTGCAGGCCCCTACAGAACCCTACAGGTCCATACAGAACCCCACAGGGCCCTACGGAACTTTACCAGCCACTACGGAACTCTACGGGCCCCTACAGAACCCTGCAGAACCCTCCAGAACCTTACAGAATCCCACAGACTCCTACAGACTGCTGCGGGCACTTACACAACCCTAGAGGACCCTACGGAACACTGCCAGCCCCTACGGAAGGAACCTTACGGGCCCCTACAGAACACTACTGGCTCCTGCGGTACTCTACAGGCCTCTAGGGAACCTACGAAGCTCTACGGAACCCTATGGATCCTTACAGAACAGTACGGGCCCCTTCAGACCTCTGCGGGCGCTTATGGAAACCTACAGGACTCTACGGAACTGACTCTAGAGGCCGCTAGGGAACACCACAGGCCCCTACGGAACCGTACGAGACTCTACAGGCCCCTAGGGAACACCACAGGCCCCTACAGAACCGTACGAGACTCTACAGGCCCCTAGGGAACACCACAGGCCCCTACGGAACCCTACACAACCCTCTGGAAACTTATGGCACCCTACAACCTCCTACCAACCCCTGCGGGCACTTACACAACCCTACAGGCCCCTACGGAAATCTACGGGACTCCACGGGCCCCTAGGGAAGCCTACAGATTTCGACGGAACCCTACAAGCCCTTCTGGAACCCTACAGAATACTCCAGGACCCGACAGCACTCTACAAGACCCTTAGCAACACAACGGAACCTCACTAAAACCCTATGGGCTCCTACAGAACACTGCAGGTGCCTACGGAACCCTACAGACCCCTACAGAACCCTACAGACACCTGCGGGCACTTACAGAAGCCTGCAGGCCCCTACAGAACCCTACAGGTCCCTACAGAAATCTACGGGACTCCACGGGACCCTAGGGAAGCCTACAGATTTCAACGGAACCCTACGAGCCCCTCTGGAACCCTACAGAATACTCCAGGACCCGACAGCACTCTACAAGACCCTTAGCAACACAACGGAACCTCACTAAAACCCTATGAGCTCCTACAGAACACTGCAGGCGCCTACGGAACCCTATAGACCCCTACAAAACCCTACAGACACTTGCGGGCACTTACAGAAGCCTGCAGGCCCCTACAGAACCCTACAGGTCCATACAGAACCCCACAGGGCCCTACGGAACTTTACCAGCCACTACGGAACTCTACGGGCCCCTACAGAACCCTGCAGAACCCTCCAGAACCTTACAGAATCCCACAGACTCCTACAGACTGCTGCGGGCACTTACACAACCCTAGAGGACCCTACGGAACACTGCCAGCCCCTACGGAAGGAACCTTACGGGCCCCTACAGAACACTACTGGCTCCTGCGGTACTCTACAGGCCTCTAGGGAACCTACGAAGCTCTACGGAACCCTATGGATCCTTATGGAACAGTACGGGCCCCTTCAGACCTCTGCGGGCGCTTATGGAAACCTACAGGACTCTACGGAACTGTACGAGACTCTAGAGGCCCCTAGGGAACACCACAGGCCCCTACGGAACCGTACGAGACTCTACAGGCCCCTAGGGAACACCACAGGCCCCTACAGAACCGTACGAGACTCTACAGGCCCCTAGGGAACACCACAGGCCCCTACGGAACCCTACACAACCCTCGGGAAACTTATGGCACCCTACAAGCTCCTACCAACCCCTGCGGGCACTTACACAACCCTACAGGCCCCTACGGAAATCTACGGGACTCCACGGGCCCCTAGGGAAGCCTACAGATTTCAACGGAACCCTACAAGCCCTTCTGGAACCCTACAGAATACTCCAGGACCCGACAGCACTCTACAAGACCCTTAGCAACACAACGGAACCTCACTAAAACCCTATGGGCTCCTCCAGAACACTGCAGGTGCCTACGGAACCCTACAGACCCCTACAGAACCCTACAGACACCTGCGGGCACTTACAGAAGCCTGCAGGCCCCTACAGAACCCTACAGGTCCATACAGAACCCCACAGGGCCCTACGGAACTTTACCAGCCACTACGGAACTCTACGGGCCCCTACAGAACGCTGCAGAACCCTCCAGAACCTTACAGAATCCCACAGACTCCTACAGACTGCTGCGGGCACTTACACAACCCTAGAGGACCCTACGGAACACTGCCAGCCCCTACGGAAGGAACCTTACGGGCCCCTACAGAACACTACTGGCTCCTGCGGTACTCTACAGGCCTCTAGGGAACCTACGAAGCTCTACGGAACCCTATGGATCCTTACAGAACAGTACGGGCCCCTTCAGACCTCTGCGGGCGCTTATGGAAACCTACAGGACTCTACGGAACTGACTCTAGAGGCCGCTAGGGAACACCACAGGCCCCTACGGAACCGTACGAGACTCTACAGGCCCCTAGGGAACACCACAGGCCCCTACAGAACCGTACGAGACTCTACAGGCCCCTAGGGAACACCACAGGCCCCTACGGAACCCTACACAACCCTCTGGAAACTTATGGCACCCTACAACCTCCTACCAACCCCTGCGGGCACTTACACAACCCTACAGGCCCCTACGGAAATCTACGGGACTCCACGGGCCCCTAGGGAAGACTACAGATTTCGACGGAACCCTACAAGCCCTTCTGGAACCCTACAGAATACTCCAGGACCCGACAGCACTCTACAAGACCCTTAGCAACACAACGGAACCTCACTAAAACCCTATGGGCTCCTCCAGAACACTGCAGGTGCCTACGGAACCCTACAGACCCCTACAGAACCCTACAGACACCTGCGGGCACTTACAGAAGCCTGCAGGCCCCTACAGAACCTTACAGGTCCATACAGAACCCCACAGGGCCCTACGGAACTTTACCAGCCACTACGGAACTCTACGGGCCCCTACAGAACCCTGCAGAACCCTCCAGAACCTTACAGAATCCCACAGACTCCTACAGACTGCTGCGGGCACTTACACAACCCTACAGGCCCCTACGGAACACTGCCAGCCCCTACGGAAGGAACCTTACGGGCCCCTACAGAACACTACTGGCTACTGCGGTACTCTACAGGCCTCTAGGGAACCTACGAAGCTCTACGGAACCCTATGGATCCTTATGGAACAGTACGGGCCCCTTCAGACCTCTGCGGGCGCTTATGGAAACGTACAGGACTCTACGGAACTGACTCTAGAGGCCGCTAGGGAACACCACAGGCCCCTACGGAACCGTACGAGACTCTACAGGCCCCTAGGGAACACCACAGGCCCCTACAGAACTGTACGAGACTCTACAGGCCCCTAGGGAACACCACAGGCCCCTACGGAACCCTACACAACCCTCGGGAAACTTATGGCACCCTACAACCTCCTACCAACCCCTGCGGGCACTTACACAACCCTACAGGCCCCTACGGAAATCTACGGGACTCCACGGGCCCCTAGGGAAGCCTACAGATTTCGACGGAACCCTACAAGCCCTTCTGGAACCCTACAGAATACTCCAGGACCCGACAGCACTCTACAAGACCCTTAGCAACACAACGGAACCTCACTAAAACCCTATGGGCTCCTCCAGAACACTGCAGGTGCCTACGGAACCCTACAGACCCCTACAAAACCCTACAGACACCTGCGGGCACTTACAGAAGCCTGCAGGCCCCTACAGAACCCTACAGGTCCATACAGAACCCCACAGGGCCCTACGGAACTTTACCAGCCACTACGGAACTCTACGGGCCCCTACAGAACCCTGCAGAACCCTCCAGAACCTTACAGAATCCCACAGACTCCTACAGACTGCTGCGGGCACTTACACAACCCTAGAGGACCCTACGGAACACTGCCAGCCCCTATGGAAGGAACCTTACGGGCCCCTACAGAACACTACTGGCTCCTGCGGTACTCTACAGGCCTCTAGGGAACCTACGAAGCTCTACGGAACCCTATGGATCCTTATGGAACAGTACGGGCCCCTTCAGACCTCTGCGGGCGCTTATGGAAACCTACAGGACTCTACGGAACTGACTCTAGAGGCCGCTAGGGAACACCACAGGCCCCTACGGAACCGTACGAGACTCTACAGGCCCCTAGGGAACACCACAGGCCCCTACAGAACCGTACGAGACTCTACAGGCCCCTAGGGAACACCACAGGCCCCTACGGAACCCTACACAACCCTCTGGAAACTTATGGCACCCTACAACCTCCTACCAACCCCTGCGGGCACTTACACAACCCTACAGGCCCCTACGGAAATCTACGGGACTCCACGGGCCCCTAGGGAAGCCTACAGATTTCAGCGGAACCCTACCAGCCCCTCTGGAACCCTACAGAATACTCCAGGACCCGACAGCACTCTACAAGACCCTTAGCAACACAACGGAACCTCACTAAAACCCTATGGGCTCCTACAGAACACTGCAGGCGCCTACGGAACCCTACAGACCCCTACGGAACCCTACAGACACTTGCGGGCACTTACAGAAGCCTACAGGCCCCTACAGAACCCTACAGGTCCATACAGAACCCCACAGGGCCCTACGGAACTTTACCAGCCACTACGGAACTCTACGGGCCCCTACAGAACCCTGCAGAACCCTCCAGAACCTTACAGAATCCCACAGACTCCTACAGACTGCTGCGGGCACTTACACAACCCTACAGGCCCCTACGGAACACTGCCAGCCCCTACGGAAGGAACCTTACGGGCCCCTACAGAACACTACTGGCTCCTGCGGTACTCTACAGGCCTCTAGGGAACCTACGAAGCTCTACGGAACCCTATGGATCCTTATGGAACAGTACGGGTCCCTTCAGACCTCTGCGGGTGCTTATGGAAACCTACAGGACCCTACGGAACTGTACGAGACTCTAGAGGCCGCTAGGGAACACCACAGGCCCCTACGGAACCGTACGAGACTCTAGAGGCCCCTAGGGAACACCACAGGCCCCTATGGAAATGTACGAGACTCTACAGGCCCCTAGGGAACACCACAGGCCCCTACGGAACCCTACACAACCCTCTGGAAACTTATGGCACCCTACAAGCTCCTACCAACCCCTGTGGGCACTTACACAACCCTACAGTCCCCTACGGAAATCTACGGGACTCCACGGGCCCCTAGGGAAGCCTACAGATTTCAACGGAAACCTACGAGCCCCTCTGGAACCCTACAGAATACTCCAGGACCCGACAGCACTCTACAAGACCCTTAGCAACACAACGGAACCTCACTAAAACCCTATGGGCTCCTCCAGAACACTGCAGGTGCCTACGGAACCCTACAGACCCCTACGGAATACTACCAGCCGCTACGGAAACCTATGGCCCCTACGGAACTCTACGGAACATGACAGAAACACTGTGGGCCCCTACAGGCCCTTGCGAGCACTTGCAGAACTCTGCAGGAACCTCACTAAAACCCTATGGGCTCCTACAGAACACTGCAGGCGCCTACGGGACCCTACAGACCCCTACGGAACCCTACAGACACCTGCGGGCACTTACAGAACCCTGCAGCCCCTACAGAACCCTACAGGTCCATACAGAACCCCACAGGGCCCTACGGAACTTTACCAGCCACTACGGAACTCTACGGGCCCCTACAGAACCCTGCAGAACCCTCCAGAACCTTACAGAATCCCACAGACTTTTACAGACTGCTGCGGGCACTTACACAACCCTACAGACCCCTACGGAAAACTGCCAGCCCCTATGGAAGGAACCCTACGGGCCCCTACAGAACACTACTGGCTCCTGCGGTACTCTACAGGCTTCTAGGGCACATACGAAGCTCTACGGAGCCCTATGGATCCTTATGGAACAGTACGGGCCCTTTCAGACCTCTGCGGGCGCTTATGGAAACCTACAGGACCCTACGGAACTGTACGAGACTCTACAGGCCCCTAGGGAACACCACAGGCCCCTACGGAACCGTACGAGACTCTACAGGCCCCTAGGGAACACCACAGGACCCTACGGAACCGTACGAGACTCTACAGGCCCCTAGGGAACACCACCGGCCCCTACGGAACCCTACACTTCCCTCTGGAAACTTATGGAAACCTACAAGCTCCTACCAACCCCTGCGGGCACTTACACAACCCTACAGGCCCCTACGGAAATCTACGGGACTCTATGGGCCTCTAGGGAAGCCTACAGATTTCAACGGAACCCTACGAGCCCCTCTGGAACCCTACAGAATACTCCAGGACCCGACAGCACTCTACAAGACCCTTAGCAACACAACGGAACCTCACTGAAACCCTATGGGCTCCTACAGAACACTGCAGGTGCCTACAGAACCCTACAGACCCCTACGGAACCCTACAGACACCTGTGGGCACTTACAGAAGCCTGCAGGCCCCTACAGAACCCTACAGGTCCATACAGAACCCCACAGGGCCCTACGGAAATTTACCAGCCACTACGGAACTCTACGGGCCCCTACGGAACCCTGCAGAACCCTCCAGAACCTTACAGAATCCCACAGACTCCTACAGACTGCTGCGGGCACTTACACAACCCTACAGGCCCCTACGGAACACTGCCAGCCCCTACGGAAGGAACCTTACGGGCCCCTACAGAACACTACTGGCTCCTGCGGTACTCTACAGGCCTCTAGGGAACCTACGAAGCTCTACGGAGCCCTATGGATCCTTACGGAACAGTACGGGCCCCTTCAGACCTCTGCGGGCGCTTATGGAAACCTACAGGACCCTACGGAACTGTACGAGACTCTAGAGGCCCCTAGGGAACACCACAGGCCCCTACGGAACCCTACACAACCCTCTGGAAACTTATGGCACCCTACAAGCTCCTACCAACCCCTGCGGGCACTTACACAACCCTACAGGCCCCTACGGAAATGTACGGGACTCCACGGGCCCCTAGGGAAGCCTACAGATTTCAACGGAACCCTACCAGCCCCTCTGGAACCCTACAGAATACTCCAGGACCCGACAGCACTCTACAAGACCCTTAGCAACACAACGGAACCTCACTAAAACCCTATGGGCTCCTCCAGAACACTGCAGGTGCCTACAGAACCCTACAGACCCCTACGGAATACTACCAGCCGCTATGGAAACCTATGGCCCCTACGGAACTCTACCGAACCTGACAGAAACACTGTGGGCCCCTACAGGCCCTTGCGGGCACTTGCAGAACTCTGCAGGAACCCACGGAACTTTATGGAACCCTACCAGCCCCTACGGAAGCCTAAAGACTCTTGCAGGCAGTTACGGAACGGTACAGGGCCCTAGGGAACGTTACCAGCCACTACGGAACTCTACGGGCCCCTACAGAACCCTGCAGAACCCTCCAGAACCTTACAGAATCCCACGGTGTCCCGGTTTGAAGTAAAACCGAACCAATTTTCTGTTCTGTAACTTTACATCCTAGCTAGGCCTCCTCTAACTCTCTGAAATTAACGGCATATTGTGGAGAAAACTGCTCGTTCTCAGAATGATAAGCCCAATGTTTGTGCTCCATGCCAAGGGATGGTGTGCAGGGAGGCCCTTGCTTATACTTATTGCTATAACAACCAAGGTCAGCCAATTTCGTTATTTGCCCCCTTAGAGGGTCGGAAACGGAAAAAACGTAGAGGGGTCACATCGGTGGGGAGGAGCGGACAGGACAGGTGACCCAAACCTGACCAACTGGGGTATTCCATCCCATCTGCCCCATGCTCAGTATAAAGGCTGAGGGATCAAAGGGTCAACCCCCTTCCTGCGAAGGCCGACGTCCAGAGAGGACTCTGTCTGTTCATCTGCCTTTGATCCCGATCCGTGTGTTCCTGACTCCAGAGCTGGAATCCAGTTCCCATTCGTCACTGAGTCCAGTCTGGGACCTCCCCAGTGCCTGCCGGTGATGTGACTGTCATCCTGGGAACTTGATACGGTTTTGTATATATTGTATCTATTTCATTATTTTCTTCTTTATTTTTATTTTAATATTAATTTTTCATTAAAGTAGTTTAGTTCATTCTAAACTTCTGAATCTCCTTATCTCTTTCTCCTCCTCTCTCCTCTTTTAGGGGGGGGAAGGGGGGGGGGAAGGGCCATCTGCCGGTCCAGTTTTGGTAAATTCAGCCAAAACCACGACACACGGATTCCTACAGACTCCTGTGGGCACTTACTCAACCCTAGAGGACCCTACGGAACACTGCCAGCCCCTACGGAAGGAACCCTACGGGCCCCTACAGAACACTACTGGCTCCTGCGGTACTCTACAGGCTTCTAGGGAACCTACGAAGCTCTACGGAGCCCTATGGATCCTTACGGACCAGTACGGGCCCCTTCAGACTTCTGCGGGCGCTTATGGAAACCTACAGGACCCTACGGAACTGTACGAGACTCTAGAGGCACCTAGGGGACACTACAGGCCCCTACGGAACCGTACGAGACTCTACAGGCCCCTAGGGAACACCACAGGCCGCTACGGAACCCTACACAACCCTCTGGAAACTTATGGCACCCTACAAGCTCCTACCAACCCCTGCGGGCACTTACACAACCCTACAGGCCCCTATGGAAATGTACGGGACTCCACGGGCCCCTAGGGAAGCCTACAGATTTCAACGGAACCCTACGAGCCCCTCTGGAACCCTACAGAATACTCCAGGACCCGACAGCACTCTACAAGACCCTTAGCAACACAACGGAACCTCACTAAAACCCTATGGGCTCCTACAGAACACTGCAGGTGCCTACGGAACCCTACAGACACCTGCGGGCACTTACAGAAGCCTGCAGGCCCCTACAGAACCCTACAGGTCCATACAGAACCCCACAGGGCCCTACGGAACTTTACCAGCCACTACGGAACTCTACGGGCCCCTACGGAACCCTGCAGAACCCTCCAGAACCTTACAGAATCCCACAGACTCCTACAGACTGCTGCGGGCACTTACACAACCCTACAGGCCCCTACGGAACACTGCCAGCCCCTACGGAAGGAACCTTACGGGCCCCTACAGAACACTACTGGCTCCTGCGGTACTCTACAGGCCTCTAGGGAACCTACGAAGCTCTACGGAGCCCTATGGATCCTTACGGAACAGTACGGGCCCCTTCAGACCTCTGCGGGCGCTTATGGAAACCTACAGGACCCTACGGAACTGTACGAGACTCTACAGGCCCCTAGGGAACACCACAGGCCCCTACGGAACCGTACGAAACTCTACAGGCCCCTAGGGAACACCACAGGCCCCTACGGAACCCTACACAACCCTCTGGAAACTTATGGCACCCTACAAGCTCCTACCAACCCCTGCGGGCACTTACACAACCCTACAGGCCCCTACGGAAATGTACGGGACTCCACGGGCCCCTAGGGAAGCCTACAGATTTCAACGGAACCCTACGAGCCCCTCTGGAACCCTACAGAATACTCCAGGACCCGACAGCACTCTACAAGACCCTTAGCAACACAACGGAACCTCACTAAAACCCTATGGGCTCCTACAGAACACTGCAGGTGCCTACAGAACCCTAAGACCCCTACGGAATACTACCAGCCGCTACGGAAACCTATGGCCCCTACGGAACTCTACGGAACCTGACAGAAACACTGTGGGCCCCTACAGGCCCTTGCGGGCACTTGCAGAACTCTGCAGGAACCCACGGAACTTTATGGAACCCTACCAGCCCCTACGGAAGCCTAAAGACCCTTGCAGGCAGTTACGGAACGGTACAGGGCCCTAGGGAACGTTACCAGCCACTACGGAACTCTACGGGCCCCTACAGAACCCTGCAGAACCCTCCAGAACCTTACAGAATCCCACAGACTCCTACAGACTGCTGCGGGCACTTACACAACCCTACAGGCCCCTACGGAACACTGCCAGCCCCTACGGAAGGAACCTTACGGGCCCCTACAGAACACTACTGGCTCCTGCGGTACTCTACAGGCCTCTAGGGAACCTACGAAGCTCTACAGAACCCTATGGATCCTTACGGAACAGTACGGGCCCCTTCAGACCTCTGCGGGCGCTTATGGAAACCTACAGGACCCTACGGAACTGTACGAGACTCTAGAGGCCCCTAGGGAACACTACAGGCCCCTACGGAACCGTACGAGACTCTACAGGCCCCTACGGAACACCACAGGCCCCTACGGAACCGTACGAGACTCTACAGGCCCCTAGGGAACACTACAGGCCCCTACGGAACCCTACACTACCCTCTGGAAACTTATGGCACCCTACAAGCTCTTACCAAACCCTGCGGGCACTTACACAACCCTACAGGCCCCTACGGAAATCTACGGGACTCCACGGGCCCCTAGGGAAGCCTACAGATTTCAACGGAACCCTACCAGCCCCTCTGGAACCCTACAGAATACTCCAGGACCCGACAGCACTCTACAAGACCCTTAGCAACACAACAGAATCTCACTAAAACCCTATGGGCTCCTACAGAACCCTACAGACCCCTACAAAACCCTACAGACACCTGCGGGCACTTACAGAAGCCTGCAGGCCCCTACAGAACCCTACAGGTCCATACAGAACCCCACAGGGCCCTACGGAACTTTACCAGCCACTACGGAATTCTACGGGCCCCTACGGAACCCTGCAGAACCCTCCAGAACCTTACAGAATCCCACAGACTCCTACAGACTGCTGCGGGCACTTACACAACCCTACAGGCCCCTACGGAACACTGCCAGCCCCTACGGAAGGAACCTTACGGGCCCCTACAGAACACTACTGGCTCCTGCGGTACTCTACAGGCCTCTAGGGAACCTACGAAGCTCTACGGAGCCCTATGGATCCTTACGGAACAGTACGGGCCCCTTCAGACCTCTGCGGGCGCTTATGGAAACCTACAGGACCCTACGGAACTGTACGAGACTCTACAGGCCCCTAGGGAACACCACAGGCCGCTACGGAACCCTACACAACCCTCTGGAAACTTATGGCACCCTACAAGCTCCTACCAACCCCTGCGGGCACTTACACAACCCTACAAGCCCCTACGGAAATGTACGGGACTCCACGGGCCCCTAGGGAAGCCTACAGATTTCAACGGAACCCTACGAGCCCCTCTGGAACCCTACAGAATACTCCAGGACCCGACAGCACTCTACAAGACCCTTAGCAACACAACGGAACCTCACTAAAACCCTATGGGCTCCTACAGAACACTGCAGGTGCCTACAGAACCCTACAGACCCCTACGGAATACTACCAGCCGCTACGGAAACCTATGGCCCCTACGGAACTCTACGGAACCTGACAGAAACACTGTGGGCCCCTACAGGCCCTTGCGGGCACTTGCAGAACTCTGCAGGAACCCACGGAACTTTATGGAACCCTACCAGCCCCTACGGAAGCCTAAAGACCCTTGCAGGCAGTTACGGAACGGTACAGGGCCCTACGGAACTTTACCAGCCACTACGGAACTCTACGGGCCCCTACGGAACCCTGCAGAACCCTCCAGAACCTTACAGAATCCCACGGATTCCTACAGACTCCTGCGGGCACTTACTCAACCCTAGAGGACCCTACGGAACACTGCCAGCCCCTACGGAAGGAACCCTACGGGCCCCTACAGAACACTACTGGCTCCTGCGGTACTCTACAGGCTTCTAGGGAACCTACGAAGCTCTACGGAGCCCTATGGATCCTTACGGACCAGTACGGGCCCCTTCAGACTTCTGCGGGCGCTTATGGAAACCTACAGGACCCTACGGAACTGTACGAGACTCTACAGGCCCCTAGGGGACACTACAGGCCCCTACGGAACCGTACGAGACTCTACAGGCCCCTAGGGAACACCACAGGCCGCTACGGAACCCTACACAACCCTCTGGAAACTTATGGCACCCTACAAGCTCCTACCAACCCCTGCGGGCACTTACACAACCCTACAGGCCCCTACGGAAATCTACGGGACTCCACGGGCCCCTAGGGAAGCCTACAGATTTCAACGGAACCCTACCAGCCCCTCTGGAACCCTACAGAATACTCCAGGACCCGACAGCACTCTACAAGACCCTTAGCAACACAACGGAACCTCACTAAAACCCTATGGGCTCCTACAGAACACTGCAGGTGCCTACAGAACCCTACAGACCCCTACGGAATACTACCAGCCGCTACGGAAACCTATGGCCCCTACGGAACTCTACGGAACCTGACAGAAACACTGTGCGCCCCTACAGGCCCTTGCGGGCACTTGCAGAACTCTGCAGGAACCCACGGAACTTTATGGAACCCTACCAGCCCCTACGGAAGCCTAAAGACCCTTGCAGGCAGTTACGGAACGGTACAGGGCCCTACGGAACGTTACCAGCCACTACGGAACTCTACGGGCCCCTAGGGAACCCTGCAGAACCCTCCAGAACCTTACAGAATCCCACGGATTCCTACAGACTCCTGCGGGCACTTACTCAACCCTAGAGGACCCTACGGAACACTGCCAGCCCCTACGGAAGGAACCCTACGGGCCCCTACAGAACACTACTGGCTCCTGCGGTACTCTACAGGCTTCTAGGGAACCTACGAAGCTCTACGGAGCCCTATGGATCCTTACGGACCAGTACGGGCCCCTTCAGACTTCTGCGGGCGCTTATGGAAACCTACAGGACCCTACGGAACTGTACGAGACTCTACAGGCCCCTAGGGGACACTACAGGCCCCTACGGAACCGTACGAGACTCTACAGGCCCCTAGGGAACACCACAGGCCGCTACGGAACCCTACACAACCCTCTGGAAACTTATGGCACCCTACAAGCTCCTACCAACCCCTGCGGGCACTTACACAACCCTACAGGCCCCTACGGAAATCTACGGGACTCCACGGGCCCCTAGGGAAGCCTACAGATTTCAACGGAACCCTACCAGCCCCTCTGGAACCCTACAGAATACTCCAGGACCCGACAGCACTCTACAAGACCCTTAGCAACACAACGGAACCTCACTAAAACCCTATGGGCTCCTACAGAACACTGCAGGTGCCTACAGAACCCTACAGACCCCTACGGAACCCTACAGACACCTGCGGGCACTTACAGAAGCCTGCAGGCCCCTACAGAACCCTACAGGTCCATACAGAACCCCACAGGGCCCTAGGGAACTTTACCAGCCACTACGGAACTCTACGGGCCCCTACGGAACCCTGCAGAACCCTCCAGAACCTTACAGAATCCCACAGACTCCTACAGACTGCTGCGGGCACTTACACAACCCTACAGGCCCCTACGGAACACTGCCAGCCCCTACGGAAGGAACCTTACGGGCCCCTACAGAACACTACTGGCTCCTGCGGTACTCTACAGGCCTCTAGGGAACCTACGAAGCTCTACGGAGCCCTATGGATCCTTACGGAACAGTACGGGCCCCTTCAGACCTCTGCGGGCGCTTATGGAAACCTACAGGACCCTACGGAACTGTACGAGACTCTACAGGCCCCTAGGGAACACCACAGGCCCCTACGGAACCCTACACAACCCTCTGGAAACTTATGGCACCCTACAAGCTCCTACCAACCCCTGCGGGCACTTACACAACCCTACAGGCCCCTACGGAAATCTACGGGACTCCACGGGCCCCTAGGGAAGCCTACAGATTTCAACGGAACCCTACGAGCCCCTCTGGAACCCTACAGAATACTCCAGGACCCGACAGCACTCTACAAGACCCTTAGCAACACAACGGAACCTCACTAAAACCCTATGGGCTCCTACAGAACACTGCAGGTGCCTACAGAACCCTACAGACCCCTACGGAATACTACCAGCCGCTACGGAAACCTATGGCCCCTACGGAACTCTACGGAACCTGACAGAAACACTGTGCGCCCCTACAGGCCCTTGCGGGCACTTGCAGAACTCTGCAGGAACCCACGGAACTTTATGGAACCCTACCAGCCCCTACGGAAGCCTAAAGACCCTTGCAGGCAGTTACGGAACGGTACAGGGCCCTACGGAACGTTACCAGCCACTACGGAACTCTACGGGCCCCTAGGGAACCCTGCAGAACCCTCCAGAACCTTACAGAATCCCACGGATTCCTACAGACTCCTGCGGGCACTTACTCAACCCTAGAGGACCCTACGGAACACTGCCAGCCCCTACGGAAGGAACCCTACGGGCCCCTACAGAACACTACTGGCTCCTGCGGTACTCTACAGGCTTCTAGGGAACCTACGAAGCTCTACGGAGCCCTATGGATCCTTACGGACCAGTACGGGCCCCTTCAGACTTCTGCGGGCGCTTATGGAAACCTACAGGACCCTACGGAACTGTACGACTCTACAGGCCCCTAGGGGACACTACAGGCCCCTACGGAACCGTACGAGACTCTACAGGCCCCTAGGGAACACCACAGGCCCCTACGGAACCCTACACAACCCTCTGGAAACTTATGGCACCCTACAACCTCCTACCAACCCCTGCGGGCACTTACACAACCCTACAGGCCCCTACGGAAATCTACGGGACTCCACGGGCCCCTAGGGAAGCCTACAGATTTCAACGGAACCCTACGAGCCCCTCTGGAACCCTACAGAATACTCCAGGACCCGACAGCACTCTACAAGACCCTTAGCAACACAACGGAACCTCACTAAAACCCTATGGGCTCCTACAGAACACTGCAGGTGCCTACAGAACCCTACAGACCCCTACGGAATACTACCAGCCGCTACGGAAACCTATGGCCCCTGCGGAACTCTACGGAACCTGACAGAAACACTGTGGGCCCCTACAGGCCCTTGCGGGCACTTGCAGAACTCTGCAGGAACCCACGGAACTTTATGGAACCCTACCAGCCCCTACGGAAGCCTAAAGACCCTTGCAGGCAGTTACGGAACGGTACAGGGCCCTACGGAACTTTACCAGCCACTACGGAACTCTACGGGCCCCTAGGGAACCCTGCAGAACCCTCCAGAACCTTACAGAATCCCACGGATTCCTACAGACTCCTGCGGGCACTTACTCAACCCTAGAGGACCCTACGGAACACTGCCAGCCCCTACGGAAGGAACCCTACGGGCCCCTACAGAACACTACTGGCTCCTGCGGTACTCTACAGGCTTCTAGGGAACCTACGAAGCTCTACGGAGCCCTATGGATCCTTACGGACCAGTACGGGCCCCTTCAGACTTCTGCGGGCGCTTATGGAAACCTACAGGACCCTACGGAACTGTACGACTCTACAGGCCCCTAGGGGACACTACAGGCCCCTACGGAACCGTACGAGACTCTACAGGCCCCTAGGGAACACCACAGGCCCCTACGGAACCCTACACAACCCTCTGGAAACTTATGGCACCCTACAACCTCCTACCAACCCCTGCGGGCACTTACACAACCCTACAGGCCCCTACGGAAATCTACGGGACTCCACGGGCCCCTAGGGAAGCCTACAGATTTCAACGGAACCCTACGAGCCCCTCTGGAACCCTACAGAATACTCCAGGACCCGACAGCACTCTACAAGACCCTTAGCAACACAACGGAACCTCACTAAAACCCTATGGGCTCCTACAGAACACTGCAGGTGCCTACAGAACCCTACAGACCCCTACGGAATACTACCAGCCGCTACGGAAACCTATGGCCCCTGCGGAACTCTACGGAACCTGACAGAAACACTGTGGGCCCCTACAGGCCCTTGCGGGCACTTGCAGAACTCTGCAGGAACCCACAGAACTTTATGGAACCCTACCAGCCCCTACGGAAGCCTAAAGACCCTTGCAGGCAGTTACGGAACGGTACAGGGCCCTAGGGAACTTTACCAGCCACTACGGAACTCTACGGGCCCCTACGGAACCCTGCAGAACCCTCCAGAACCTTACAGAATCCCACAGACTCCTACAGACTGCTGCGGGCACTTACACAACCCTACAGGCCCCTACGGAACACTGCCAGCCCCTACGGAAGGAACCTTACGGGCCCCTACAGAACACTACTGGCTCCTGCGGTACTCTACAGGCCTCTAGGGAACCTACGAAGCTCTACGGAGCCCTATGGATCCTTACGGAACAGTACGGGCCCCTTCAGACCTCTGCGGGCGCTTATGGAAACCTACAGGACCCTACGGAACTGTACGAGACTCTACAGGCCCCTAGGGAACACCACAGGCCCCTACGGAACCCTACACAACCCTCTGGAAACTTATGGCACCCTACAAGCTCCTACCAACCCCTGCGGGCACTTACACAACCCTACAGGCCCCTACGGAAATCTACGGGACTCCACGGGCCCCTAGGGAAGCCTACAGATTTCAACGGAACCCTACGAGCCCCTCTGGAACCCTACAGAATACTCCAGGACCCGACAGCACTCTACAAGACCCTTAGCAACACAACGGAACCTCACTAAAACCCTATGGGCTCCTACAGAACACTGCAGGTGCCTACAGAACCCTACAGACCCCTACGGAATACTACCAGCCGCTACGGAAACCTATGGCCCCTACGGAACTCTACGGAACCTGACAGAAACACTGTGCGCCCCTACAGGCCCTTGCGGGCACTTGCAGAACTCTGCAGGAACCCACGGAACTTTATGGAACCCTACCAGCCCCTACGGAAGCCTAAAGACCCTTGCAGGCAGTTACGGAACGGTACAGGGCCCTACGGAACTTTACCAGCCACTACGGAACTCTACGGGCCCCTACAGAACCCTGCAGAACCCTCCAGAACCTTACAGAATCCCACGGATTCCTACAGACTCCTGCGGGCACTTACTCAACCCTAGAGGACCCTACGGAACACTGCCAGCCCCTACGGAAGGAACCCTACGGGCCCCTACAGAACACTACTGGCTCCTGCGGTACTCTACAGGCTTCTAGGGAACCTACGAAGCTCTACGGAGCCCTATGGATCCTTACGGACCAGTACGGGCCCCTTCAGACTTCTGCGGGCGCTTATGGAAACCTACAGGACCCTACGGAACTGTACGAGACTCTACAGGCCCCTAGGGGACACTACAGGCCCCTACGGAACCGTACGAGACTCTACAGGCCCCTAGGGAACACCACAGGCCGCTACGGAACCCTACACAACCCTCTGGAAACTTATGGCACCCTACAAGCTCCTACCAACCCCTGCGGGCACTTACACAACCCTACAGGCCCCTACGGAAATGTACGGGACTCCACGGGCCCCTAGGGAAGCCTACAGATTTCAACGGAACCCTACCAGCCCCTCTGGAACCCTACAGAATACTCCAGGACCCGACAGCACTCTACAAGACCCTTAGCAACACAACGGAACCTCACTAAAACCCTATGGGCTCCTACAGAACACTGCAGGTGCCTACAGAACCCTACAGACCCCTACGGAATACTACCAGCCGCTACGGAAACCTATGGCCCCTGCGGAACTCTACGGAACCTGACAGAAACACTGTGGGCCCCTACAGGCCCTTGCGGGCACTTGCAGAACTCTGCAGGAACCCACGGAACTTTATGGAACCCTACCAGCCCCTACGGAAGCCTAAAGACCCTTGCAGGCAGTTACGGAACGGTACAGGGCCCTAGGGAACGTTACCAGCCACTACGGAACTCTACGGGCCCCTACAGAACCCTGCAGAACCCTCCAGAACCTTACAGAATCCCACAGACTCCTACAGACTGCTGCGGGCACTTACACAACCCTACAGGCCCCTACGGAACACTGCCAGCCCCTACGGAAGGAACCTTACGGGCCCCTACAGAACACTACTGGCTCCTGCGGTACTCTACAGGCCTCTAGGGAACCTACGAAGCTCTACAGAACCCTATGGATCCTTACGGAACAGTACGGGCCCCTTCAGACCTCTGCGGGCGCTTATGGAAACCTACAGGACCCTACGGAACTGTACGAGACTCTAGAGGCCCCTAGGGAACACTACAGGCCCCTACGGAACCGTACGAGACTCTACAGGCTCTTAGGGAACACCACAGGCCCCTATGGAACCGTACGAGACTCTACAGGCCCCTAGGGAACACTACAGGCCCCTACGGAACCCTACACTACCCTCTGGAAACTTATGGCACCCTACAAGCTCTTACCAAACCCTGCGGGCACTTACACAACCCTACAGGCCCCTACGGAAATCTACGGGACTCCACGGGCCCCTAGGGAAGCCTACAGATTTCAACGGAACCCTACCAGCCCCTCTGGAACCCTACAGAATACTCCAGGACCCGACAGCACTCTACAAGACCCTTAGCAACACAACAGAACCTCACTAAAACCCTATGGGTTCCTACAGAACCCTACAGACCCCTACAAAACCCTACAGACACCTGCGGGCACTTACAGAAGCCTGCAGGCCCCTACAGAACCCTACAGGTCCATACAGAACCCCACAGGGCCCTACGGAACTTTACCAGCCACTACGGAACTCTACGGGCCCCTACGGAACCCTGCAGAACCCTCCAGAACCTTACAGAATCCCACAGACTCCTACAGACTGCTGCGGGCACTTACACAACCCTACAGGCCCCTACGGAACACTGCCAGCCCCTACGGAAGGAACCTTACGGGCCCCTACAGAACACTACTGGCTCCTGCGGTACTCTACAGGCCTCTAGGGAACCTACGAAGCTCTACGGAGCCCTATGGATCCTTACGGAACAGTACGGGCCCCTTCAGACCTCTGCGGGCGCTTATGGAAACCTACAGGACCCTACGGAACTGTACGAGACTCTAGAGGCCCCTAGGGAACACCACAGGCCCCTACGGAACCCTACACAACCCTCTGGAAACTTATGGCACCCTACAAGCTCCTACCAACCCCTGCGGGCACTTACACAACCCTACAGGCCCCTACGGAAATCTACGGGACTCCACGGGCCCCTAGGGAAGCCTACAGATTTCAACGGAACCCTACGAGCCCCTCTGGAACCCTACAGAATACTCCAGGACCCGACAGCACTCTACAAGACCCTTAGCAACACAACGGAACCTCACTAAAACCCTATGGGCTCCTACAGAACACTGCAGGTGCCTACAGAACCCTACAGACCCCTACGGAATACTACCAGCCGCTACGGAAACCTATGGCCCCTACGGAACTCTACGGAACCTGACAGAAACACTGTGCGCCCCTACAGGCCCTTCCGGGCACTTGCAGAACTCTGCAGGAACCCACGGAACTTTATGGAACCCTACCAGCCCCTACGGAAGCCTAAAGACCCTTGCAGGCAGTTACGGAACGGTACAGGGCCCTACGGAACTTTACCAGCCACTACGGAACTCTACGGCCCCCTACAGAACCCTGCAGAACCCTCCAGAACCTTACAGAATCCCACGGATTCCTACAGACTCCTGCGGGCACTTACTCAACCCTAGAGGACCCTACGGAACACTGCCAGCCCCTACGGAAGGAACCCTACGGGCCCCTACAGAACACTACTGGCTCCTGCGGTACTCTACAGGCTTCTAGGGAACCTACGAAGCTCTACGGAGCCCTATGGATCCTTACGGACCAGTACGGGCCCCTTCAGACTTCTGCGGGCGCTTATGGAAACCTACAGGACCCTACGGAACTGTACGAGACTCTACAGGCCCCTAGGGGACACTACAGGCCCCTACGGAACCGTACGAGACTCTACAGGCCCCTAGGGAACACCACAGGCCGCTACGGAACCCTACACAACCCTCTGGAAACTTATGGCACCCTACAAGCTCCTACCAACCCCTGCGGGCACTTACACAACCCTACAGGCCCCTACGGAAATGTACGGGACTCCACGGGCCCCTAGGGAAGCCTACAGATTTCAACGGAACCCTACCAGCCCCTCTGGAACCCTACAGAATACTCCAGGACCCGACAGCACTCTACAAGACCCTTAGCAACACAACGGAACCTCACTAAAACCCTATGGGCTCCTACAGAACACTGCAGGTGCCTACAGAACCCTACAGACCCCTACGGAATACTACCAGCCGCTACGGAAACCTATGGCCCCTACGGAACTCTACGGAACCTGACAGAAACACTGTGGGCCCCTACAGGCCCTTGCGGGCACTTGCAGAACTCTGCAGGAACCCACGGAACTTTATGGAACCCTACCAGCCCCTACGGAAGCCTAAAGACCCTTGCAGGCAGTTACGGAACGGTACAGGGCCCTACGGAACTTTACCAGCCACTACGGAACTCTACGGGCCCCTAGGGAACCCTGCAGAACCCTCCAGAACCTTACAGAATCCCACGGATTCCTACAGACTCCTGCGGGCACTTACTCAACCCTAGAGGACCCTACGGAACACTGCCAGCCCCTACGGAAGGAACCCTACGGGCCCCTACAGAACACTACTGGCTCCTGCGGTACTCTACAGGCTTCTAGGGAACCTACGAAGCTCTACGGAGCCCTATGGATCCTTACGGACCAGTACGGGCCCCTTCAGACTTCTGCGGGCGCTTATGGAAACCTACAGGACCCTACGGAACTGTACGAGACTCTACAGGCCCCTAGGGGACACTACAGGCCCCTACGGAACCGTACGAGACTCTACAGGCCCCTAGGGAACACCACAGGCCCCTACGGAACCCTACACAACCCTCTGGAAACTTATGGCACCCTACAAGCTCCTACCAACCCCTGCGGGCACTTACACAACCCTACAGGCCCCTACGGAAATCTACGGGACTCCACGGGCCCCTAGGGAAGCCTACAGATTTCAACGGAACCCTACGAGCCCCTCTGGAACCCTACAGAATACTCCAGGACCCGACAGCACTCTACAAGACCCTTAGCAACACAACGGAACCTCACTAAAACCCTATGGGCTCCTACAGAACACTGCAGGTGCCTACAGAACCCTACAGACCCCTACGGAATACTACCAGCCGCTACGGAAACCTATGGCCCCTACGGAACTCTACGGAACCTGACAGAAACACTGTGCGCCCCTACAGGCCCTTGCGGGCACTTGCAGAACTCTGCAGGAACCCACGGAACTTTATGGAACCCTACCAGCCCCTACGGAAGCCTAAAGACCCTTGCAGGCAGTTACGGAACGGTACAGGGCCCTAGGGAACGTTACCAGCCACTACGGAACTCTACGGGCCCCTAGGGAACCCTGCAGAACCCTCCAGAACCTTACAGAATCCCACGGATTCCTACAGACTCCTGCGGGCACTTACTCAACCCTAGAGGACCCTACGGAACACTGCCAGCCCCTACGGAAGGAACCCTACGGGCCCCTACAGAACACTACTGGCTCCTGCGGTACTCTACAGGCTTCTAGGGAACCTACGAAGCTCTACGGAGCCCTATGGATCCTTACGGACCAGTACGGGCCCCTTCAGACTTCTGCGGGCGCTTATGGAAACCTACAGGACCCTACGGAACTGTACGAGACTCTACAGGCCCCTAGGGGACACTACAGGCCCCTACGGAACCGTACAAGACTCTACAGGCCCCTAGGGAACACCACAGGCCGCTACGGAACCCTACACAACCCTCTGGAAACTTATGGCACCCTACAAGCTCCTACCAACCCCTGCGGGCACTTACACAACCCTACAGGCCCCTACGGAAATCTACGGGACTCCACGGGCCCCTAGGGAAGCCTACAGATTTCAACGGAACCCTACCAGCCCCTCTGGAACCCTACAGAATACTCCAGGACCCGACAGCACTCTACAAGACCCTTAGCAACACAACGGAACCTCACTAAAACCCTATGGGCTCCTACAGAACACTGCAGGTGCCTACAGAACCCTACAGACCCCTACGGAATACTACCAGCCGCTACGGAAACCTATGGCCCCTGCGGAACTCTACGGAACCTGACAGAAACACTGTGGGCCCCTACAGGCCCTTGCGGGCACTTGCAGAACTCTGCAGGAACCCACGGAACTTTATGGAACCCTACCAGCCCCTACGGAAGCCTAAAGACCCTTGCAGGCAGTTACGGAACGGTACAGGGCCCTACGGAACTTTACCAGCCACTACGGAACTCTACGGGCCCCTAGGGAACCCTGCAGAACCCTCCAGAACCTTACAGAATCCCACGGATTCCTACAGACTCCTGCGGGCACTTACTCAACCCTAGAGGACCCTACGGAACACTGCCAGCCCCTACGGAAGGAACCCTACGGGCCCCTACAGAACACTACTGGCTCCTGCGGTACTCTGCAGGCTTCTAGGGAACCTACGAAGCTCTACGGAGCCCTATGGATCCTTACGGACCAGTACGGGCCCCTTCAGACTTCTGCGGGCGCTTATGGAAACCTACAGGACCCTACGGAACTGTACGAGACTCTACAGGCCCCTAGGGGACACTACAGGCCCCTACGGAACCGTACGAGACTCTACAGGCCCCTAGGGAACACCACAGGCCCCTATGGAACCGTACGAGACTCTACAGGCCCCTAGGGAACACTACAGGCCCCTACGGAACCCTACACTACCCTCTGGAAACTTATGGCACCCTACAAGCTCTTACCAAACCCTGCGGGCACTTACACAACCCTACAGGCCCCTACGGAAATCTACGGGACTCCACGGGCCCCTAGGGAAGCCTACAGATTTCAACGGAACCCTACCAGCCCCTCTGGAACCCTACAGAATACTCCAGGACCCGACAGCACTCTACAAGACCCTTAGCAACACAACAGAACCTCACTAAAACCCTATGGGTTCCTACAGAACCCTACAGACCCCTACAAAACCCTACAGACACCTGCGGGCACTTACAGAAGCCTGCAGGCCCCTACAGAACCCTACAGGTCCATACAGAACCCCACAGGGCCCTACGGAACTTTACCAGCCACTACGGAACTCTACGGGCCCCTACGGAACCCTGCAGAACCCTCCAGAACCTTACAGAATCCCACAGACTCCTACAGACTGCTGCGGGCACTTACACAACCCTACAGGCCCCTACGGAACACTGCCAGCCCCTACGGAAGGAACCTTACGGGCCCCTACAGAACACTACTGGCTCCTGCGGTACTCTACAGGCCTCTAGGGAACCTACGAAGCTCTACGGAGCCCTATGGATCCTTACGGAACAGTACGGGCCCCTTCAGACCTCTGCGGGCGCTTATGGAAACCTACAGGACCCTACGGAACTGTACGAGACTCTAGAGGCCCCTAGGGAACACCACAGGCCCCTACGGAACCCTACACAACCCTCTGGAAACTTATGGCACCCTACAAGCTCCTACCAACCCCTGCGGGCACTTACACAACCCTACAGGCCCCTACGGAAATCTACGGGACTCCACGGGCCCCTAGGGAAGCCTACAGATTTCAACGGAACCCTACGAGCCCCTCTGGAACCCTACAGAATACTCCAGGACCCGACAGCACTCTACAAGACCCTTAGCAACACAACGGAACCTCACTAAAACCCTATGGGCTCCTACAGAACACTGCAGGTGCCTACAGAACCCTACAGACCCCTACGGAATACTACCAGCCGCTACGGAAACCTATGGCCCCTACGGAACTCTACGGAACCTGACAGAAACACTGTGCGCCCCTACAGGCCCTTGCGGGCACTTGCAGAACTCTGCAGGAACCCACGGAACTTTATGGAACCCTACCAGCCCCTACGGAAGCCTAAAGACCCTTGCAGGCAGTTACGGAACGGTACAGGGCCCTAGGGAACGTTACCAGCCACTACGGAACTCTACGGGCCCCTACAGAACCCTGCAGAACCCTCCAGAACCTTACAGAATCCCACAGACTCCTACAGACTGCTGCGGGCACTTACACAACCCTACAGGCCCCTACGGAACACTGCCAGCCCCTACGGAAGGAACCTTACGGGCCCCTACAGAACACTACTGGCTCCTGCGGTACTCTACAGGCCTCTAGGGAACCTACGAAGCTCTACAGAACCCTATGGATCCTTACGGAACAGTACGGGCCCCTTCAGACCTCTGCGGGCGCTTATGGAAACCTACAGGACCCTACGGAACTGTACGAGACTCTAGAGGCCCCTAGGGAACACTACAGGCCCCTACGGAACCGTACGAGACTCTACAGGCTCTTAGGGAACACCACAGGCCCCTATGGAACCGTACGAGACTCTACAGGCCCCTAGGGAACACTACAGGCCCCTACGGAACCCTACACTACCCTCTGGAAACTTATGGCACCCTACAAGCTCTTACCAAACCCTGCGGGCACTTACACAACCCTACAGGCCCCTACGGAAATCTACGGGACTCCACGGGCCCCTAGGGAAGCCTACAGATTTCAACGGAACCCTACCAGCCCCTCTGGAACCCTACAGAATACTCCAGGACCCGACAGCACTCTACAAGACCCTTAGCAACACAACAGAACCTCACTAAAACCCTATGGGTTCCTACAGAACCCTACAGACCCCTACAAAACCCTACAGACACCTGCGGGCACTTACAGAAGCCTGCAGGCCCCTACAGAACCCTACAGGTCCATACAGAACCCCACAGGGCCCTACGGAACTTTACCAGCCACTACGGAACTCTACGGGCCCCTACGGAACCCTGCAGAACCCTCCAGAACCTTACAGAATCCCACAGACTCCTACAGACTGCTGCGGGCACTTACACAACCCTACAGGCCCCTACGGAACACTGCCAGCCCCTACGGAAGGAACCTTACGGGCCCCTACAGAACACTACTGGCTCCTGCGGTACTCTACAGGCCTCTAGGGAACCTACGAAGCTCTACGGAGCCCTATGGATCCTTACGGAACAGTACGGGCCCCTTCAGACCTCTGCGGGCGCTTATGGAAACCTACAGGACCCTACGGAACTGTACGAGACTCTAGAGGCCCCTAGGGAACACCACAGGCCCCTACGGAACCCTACACAACCCTCTGGAAACTTATGGCACCCTACAAGCTCCTACCAACCCCTGCGGGCACTTACACAACCCTACAGGCCCCTACGGAAATCTACGGGACTCCACGGGCCCCTAGGGAAGCCTACAGATTTCAACGGAACCCTACGAGCCCCTCTGGAACCCTACAGAATACTCCAGGACCCGACAGCACTCTACAAGACCCTTAGCAACACAACGGAACCTCACTAAAACCCTATGGGCTCCTACAGAACACTGCAGGTGCCTACAGAACCCTACAGACCCCTACGGAATACTACCAGCCGCTACGGAAACCTATGGCCCCTACGGAACTCTACGGAACCTGACAGAAACACTGTGCGCCCCTACAGGCCCTTCCGGGCACTTGCAGAACTCTGCAGGAACCCACGGAACTTTATGGAACCCTACCAGCCCCTACGGAAGCCTAAAGACCCTTGCAGGCAGTTACGGAACGGTACAGGGCCCTACGGAACTTTACCAGCCACTACGGAACTCTACGGGCCCCTACAGAACCCTGCAGAACCCTCCAGAACCTTACAGAATCCCACGGATTCCTACAGACTCCTGCGGGCACTTACTCAACCCTAGAGGACCCTACGGAACACTGCCAGCCCCTACGGAAGGAACCCTACGGGCCCCTACAGAACACTACTGGCTCCTGCGGTACTCTACAGGCTTCTAGGGAACCTACGAAGCTCTACGGAGCCCTATGGATCCTTACGGACCAGTACGGGCCCCTTCAGACTTCTGCGGGCGCTTATGGAAACCTACAGGACCCTACGGAACTGTACGAGACTCTACAGGCCCCTAGGGGACACTACAGGCCCCTACGGAACCGTACGAGACTCTACAGGCCCCTAGGGAACACCACAGGCCGCTACGGAACCCTACACAACCCTCTGGAAACTTATGGCACCCTACAAGCTCCTACCAACCCCTGCGGGCACTTACACAACCCTACAGGCCCCTACGGAAATGTACGGGACTCCACGGGCCCCTAGGGAAGCCTACAGATTTCAACGGAACCCTACCAGCCCCTCTGGAACCCTACAGAATACTCCAGGACCCGACAGCACTCTACAAGACCCTTAGCAACACAACGGAACCTCACTAAAACCCTATGGGCTCCTACAGAACACTGCAGGTGCCTACAGAACCCTACAGACCCCTACGGAATACTACCAGCCGCTACGGAAACCTATGGCCCCTACGGAACTCTACGGAACCTGACAGAAACACTGTGGGCCCCTACAGGCCCTTGCGGGCACTTGCAGAACTCTGCAGGAACCCACGGAACTTTATGGAACCCTACCAGCCCCTACGGAAGCCTAAAGACCCTTGCAGGCAGTTACAGAACGGTACAGGGCCCTACGGAACTTTACCAGCCACTACGGAACTCTACGGGCCCCTAGGGAACCCTGCAGAACCCTCCAGAACCTTACAGAATCCCACGGATTCCTACAGACTCCTGCGGGCACTTACTCAACCCTAGAGGACCCTACGGAACACTGCCAGCCCCTACGGAAGGAACCCTACGGGCCCCTACAGAACACTACTGGCTCCTGCGGTACTCTACAGGCTTCTAGGGAACCTACGAAGCTCTACGGAGCCCTATGGATCCTTACGGACCAGTACGGGCCCCTTCAGACTTCTGCGGGCGCTTATGGAAACCTACAGGACCCTACGGAACTGTACGAGACTCTACAGGCCCCTAGGGGACACTACAGGCCCCTACGGAACCGTACGAGACTCTACAGGCCCCTAGGGAACACCACAGGCCGCTACGGAACCCTACACAACCCTCTGGAAACTTATGGCACCCTACAAGCTCCTACCAACCCCTGCGGGCACTTACACAACCCTACAGGCCCCTACGGAAATCTACGGGACTCCACGGGCCCCTAGGGAAGCCTACAGATTTCAACGGAACCCTACGAGCCCCTCTGGAACCCTACAGAATACTCCAGGACCCGACAGCACTCTACAAGACCCTTAGCAACACAACGGAACCTCACTAAAACCCTATGGGCTCCTACAGAACACTGCAGGTGCCTACAGAACCCTACAGACCCCTACGGAATACTACCAGCCGCTACGGAAACCTATGGCCCCTACGGAACTCTACGGAACCTGACAGAAACACTGTGCGCCCCTACAGGCCCTTGCGGGCACTTGCAGAACTCTGCAGGAACCCACGGAACTTTATGGAACCCTACCAGCCCCTACGGAAGCCTAAAGACCCTTGCAGGCAGTTACGGAACGGTACAGGGCCCTAGGGAACGTTACCAGCCACTACGGAACTCTACGGGCCCCTAGGGAACCCTGCAGAACCCTCCAGAACCTTACAGAAACCCACGGATTCCTACAGACTCCTGCGGGCACTTACTCAACCCTAGAGGACCCTACGGAACACTGCCAGCCCCTACGGAAGGAACCCTACGGGCCCCTACAGAACACTACTGGCTCCTGCGGTACTCTACAGGCTTCTAGGGAACCTACGAAGCTCTACGGAGCCCTATGGATCCTTACGGACCAGTACGGGCCCCTTCAGACTTCTGCGGGCGCTTATGGAAACCTACAGGACCCTACGGAACTGTACGAGACTCTACAGGCCCCTAGGGGACACTACAGGCCCCTACGGAACCGTACAAGACTCTACAGGCCCCTAGGGAACACCACAGGCCGCTACGGAACCCTACACAACCCTCTGGAAACTTATGGCACCCTACAAGCTCCTACCAACCCCTGCGGGCACTTACACAACCCTACAGGCCCCTACGGAAATCTACGGGACTCCACGGGCCCCTAGGGAAGCCTGCAGATTTCAACGGAACCCTACGAGCCCCTCTGGAACCCTACAGAATACTCCAGGACCCGACAGCACTCTACAAGACCCTTAGCAACACAACGGAACCTCACTAAAACCCTATGGGCTCCTACAGAACACTGCAGGTGCCTACAGAACCCTACAGACCCCTACGGAATACTACCAGCCGCTACGGAAACCTATGGCCCCTGCGGAACTCTACGGAACCTGACAGAAACACTGTGGGCCCCTACAGGCCCTTGCGGGCACTTGCAGAACTCTGCAGGAACCCACGGAACTTTATGGAACCCTACCAGCCCCTACGGAAGCCTAAAGACCCTTGCAGGCAGTTACGGAACGGTACAGGGCCCTACGGAACTTTACCAGCCACTACGGAACTCTACGGGCCCCTAGGGAACCCTGCAGAACCCTCCAGAACCTTACAGAATCCCACGGATTCCTACAGACTCCTGCGGGCACTTACTCAACCCTAGAGGACCCTACGGAACACTGCCAGCCCCTACGGAAGGAACCCTACGGGCCCCTACAGAACACTACTGGCTCCTGCGGTACTCTGCAGGCTTCTAGGGAACCTACGAAGCTCTACGGAGCCCTATGGATCCTTACGGACCAGTACGGGCCCCTTCAGACTTCTGCGGGCGCTTATGGAAACCTACAGGACCCTACGGAACTGTACGAGACTCTACAGGCCCCTAGGGGACACTACAGGCCCCTACGGAACCGTACGAGACTCTACAGGCCCCTAGGGAACACCACAGGCCCCTATGGAACCGTACGAGACTCTACAGGCCCCTAGGGAACACTACAGGCCCCTACGGAACCCTACACTACCCTCTGGAAACTTATGGCACCCTACAAGCTCTTACCAAACCCTGCGGGCACTTACACAACCCTACAGGCCCCTACGGAAATCTACGGGACTCCACGGGCCCCTAGGGAAGCCTACAGATTTCAACGGAACCCTACCAGCCCCTCTGGAACCCTACAGAATACTCCAGGACCCGACAGCACTCTACAAGACCCTTAGCAACACAACAGAACCTCACTAAAACCCTATGGGTTCCTACAGAACCCTACAGACCCCTACAAAACCCTACAGACACCTGCGGGCACTTACAGAAGCCTGCAGGCCCCTACAGAACCCTACAGGTCCATACAGAACCCCACAGGGCCCTACGGAACTTTACCAGCCACTACGGAACTCTACGGGCCCCTACGGAACCCTGCAGAACCCTCCAGAACCTTACAGAATCCCACAGACTCCTACAGACTGCTGCGGGCACTTACACAACCCTACAGGCCCCTACGGAACACTGCCATCCCCTACGGAAGGAACCTTACGGGCACCTACAGAACACTACTGGCTCCTGCGGTACTCTACAGGCCTCTAGGGAACCTACGAAGCTCTACGGAGCCCTATGGATCCTTACGGAACAGTACGGGCCCCTTCAGACCTCTGCGGGCGCTTATGGAAACCTACAGGACCCTACGGAACTGTACGAGACTCTACAGGCCCCTAGGGAACACCACAGGCCCCTACGGAACCCTACACAACCCTCTGGAAACTTATGGCACCCTACAAGCTCCTACCAACCCCTGCGGGCACTTACACAACCCTACAGGCCCCTACGGAAATCTACGGGACTCCACGGGCCCCTAGGGAAGCCTACAGATTTCAACGGAACCCTACGAGCCCCTCTGGAACCCTACAGAATACTCCAGGACCCGACAGCACTCTACAAGACCCTTAGCAACACAACGGAACCTCACTAAAACCCTATGGGCTCCTACAGAACACTGCAGGTGCCTACAGAACCCTACAGACCCCTACGGAATACTACCAGCCGCTACGGAAACCTATGGCCCCTACGGAACTCTACGGAACCTGACAGAAACACTGTGCGCCCCTACAGGCCCTTGCGGGCACTTGCAGAACTCTGCAGGAACCCACGGAACTTTATGGAACCCTACCAGCCCCTACGGAAGCCTAAAGACCCTTGCAGGCAGTTACGGAACGGTACAGGGCCCTAGGGAACGTTACCAGCCACTACGGAACTCTACGGGCCCCTAGGGAACCCTGCAGAACCCTCCAGAACCTTACAGAATCCCACGGATTCCTACAGACTCCTGCGGGCACTTACTCAACCCTAGAGGACCCTACGGAACACTGCCAGCCCCTACGGAAGGAACCCTACGGGCCCCTACAGAACACTACTGGCTCCTGCGGTACTCTACAGGCCTCTAGGGAACCTACGAAGCTCTACGGAGCCCTATGGATCCTTACGGACCAGTACGGGCCCCTTCAGACTTCTGCGGGCGCTTATGGAAACCTACAGGACCCTACGGAACTGTACGAAACTCTACAGGCCCCTAGGGGACACTACAGGCCCCTACGGAACCGTACGAGACTCTACAGGCCCCTAGGGAACACCACAGGCCGCTACGGAACCCTACACAACCCTCTGGAAACTTATGGCACCCTACAAGCTCCTACCAACCCCTGCGGGCACTTACACAACCCTACAAGCCCCTACGGAAATGTACGGGACTCCACGGGCCCCTAGGGAAGCCTACAGATTTCAACGGAACCCTACGTGCCCCTCTGGAACCCTACAGAATACTCCAGGACCTGACAGCACTCTACAAGACCCTTAGCAACACAACGGAACCTCACTAAAACCCTATGGGCTCCTACAGAACACTGCAGGTGCCTACAGAACCCTACAGACCCCTACGGAATACTACCAGCCGCTACGGAAACCTATGGCCCCTACGGAACTCTACGGAACCTGACAGAAACACTGTGGGCCCCTACAGGCCCTTGCGGGCACTTGCAGAACTCTGCAGGAACCCACGGAACTTTATGGAACCCTACCAGCCCCTACGGAAGCCTAAAGACCCTTGCAGGCAGTTACGGAACGGTACAGGGCCCTAGGGAACGTTACCAGCCACTACGGAACTCTACGGGCCCCTACAGAACCCTGCAGAACCCTCCAGAACCTTACAGAATCCCACAGACTCCTACAGACTGCTGCGGGCACTTACACAACCCTACAGGCCCCTACGGAACACTGCCAGCCCCTACGGAAGGAACCTTACGGGCCCCTACAGAACACTACTGGCTCCTGCGGTACTCTACAGGCCTCTAGGGAACCTACGAAGCTCTACAGAACCCTATGGATCCTTACGGAACAGTACGGGCCCCTTCAGACCTCTGCGGACGCTTATGGAAACCTACAGGACCCTACGGAACTGTACGAGACTCTAGAGGCCCCTAGGGAACACTACAGGACCCTACGGAACCGTACGAGACTCTAGAGGCCCCTAGGGAACACTACAGGCCCCTACGGAACCGTACGAGACTCTACAGGCTCTTAGGGAACACCACAGGCCCCTACGGAACCATACGAGACTCTACAGGCCCCTAGGGAACACTACAGGCCCCTACGGAACCCTACACTACCCTCTGGCAACTTATGGCACCCTACAAGCTCCTACCAACCCCTGCGGGCACTTACACAACCCTACAGGTCTCTACGGAAATCTACGGGACTCCACGGGCACCTAGGGAAGCCTACAGATTTCAACGGAACCCTACGAGCCCCTATGGAACCCTACAGAATACTCCAGGACCCGACAGCACTCTACAAGACCCTTAGCAACACAACGGAACCTCACTAAAACCCTATGGGCTCCTACAGAACACTGCAGGTGCCTACGGAACTCTACAGACCCCTACGGAATACTACCAGCCGCTACGGAAACCTATGGCCCCTGCGGAACTCTACGGAACATGACAGAAACACTGTGCGCCCCTACAGGCCCTTGCGGGCACTTGCAGAACTCTGCAGGAACCTCACTAAAACCCTATGGGCTCCTACAGAACACTGCAGGCGCCTACGGGACCCTACAGACCCCTACGGAACCCTACAGACACCTGCAGGCACTTACAGAACCCTGCAGGCCCCTACAGAACCCTACAGGTCCATACAGAACCCCACAGGGCCCTACGGAACTTTACCCGCCACTACGGAACTCTACGGGCCCCTACAGAACCCTGCAGAACCCTCCAGAACCTTACAGAATCCCACAGACTCCTACAGACTGCTGCGGGCACTTACACAACCCTACAGACCCCTACGGAACACTGCCAGCCCCTACGGAAGGAACCTTACGGGCCCCTACAGAACACTACTGGCTCCTGCGGTACTCTACAGGCCTCTAGGGAACCTACGAAGCTCTACGGAACCCTATGGATCCTTACGGACCAGTACGGGCCCCCCAGACCTCTGCGGGCGCTTATGGAAACCTACAGGACCCTACGGAACTGTACGAGACTCTACAGGCCCCTAGGGGACTCTACAGGCCCCTACGGAACCGTACGAGACTCTACAGGCCCCTAGGGAACACCACAGGCCCCTACGGAACCCTACACAACCCTCTGGAAACTTATGGCACCCTACAAGCTCCTACCAACCCCTGCGGGCACTTACACAACCCTACAGGCCCCTACGGAACTCTACGGGACTCCACGGGCCCCTAGGGAAGCCTACAGATTTCAACGGAACCCTACCAGCCCCTCTGGAACCCTACAGAATACTCCAGGACCCGACAGCACTCTACAAGACCCTTAGCAACACAACGGAACCTCACTAAAACCCTATGGGCTCCGTCAGAACACTGCAGGTGCCTACGGAACCCTACAGACCCCTACGGAATACTACCAGCCGCTACGGAAACCTATGGCCCCTATGGAACTCTACGGAACCTGACAGAAACACTGTGCGCCCCTACAGGCCCTTGCGGGCACTTGCAGAACTCTGCAGGAACCCACGGAACTTTATGGAACCCTACCACCCCCTACGGAAGCCTAAAGACCCTTGCAGGCAGTTACGGAACGGTACAGGGCCCTAGGGAACGTTACCAGTCACTACGGAACTCTACGGGCCCCTACGGAACCCTGCAGAACCCTCCAGAACCTTACAGAATCCCACGGATTCCTACAGACTCCTGCGGGCACTTACTCAACCCTAGAGGACCCTACGGAACACTGCCAGCCCCTACGGAAGGAACCCTACGGGCCCCTACAGAACACTACTGGCTCCTGCGGTACTCTACAGGCCTCTAGGGAACCTACGAAGCTCTACGGAGCCCTATGGATCCTTACGGAACAGTACGGGCCCCTTCAGACCTCTGCGGGCGCTTATGGAAACCTACAGGACCCTACGGAACCGTACGAGACTCTAGAGGCCCCTAGGGAACACCACCGGCCCCTACGGAACCCTACACAACCCTCTGGAAACTTATGGCACCCTACAAGCTCCTACCAACCCCTGCGGGCACTTACACAACCCTACAGGCCCCTACGGAAATCTACGGGACTCCACGGGCCCCTAGGGAAGCCTACAGATTTCAACGGAACCCTACGAGCCCCTCTGGAACCCTACAGAATACTCCAGGACCCGACAGCACTCTACAAGACCCTTAGCAACACAACAGAACCTCACTAAAAACCTATGGGCTCCTACAGAACACTGCAGGTGCCTACGGAACCCTACAGACCCCTACGGAATACTACCAGCCGCTACGGAAACCTATGGCCCCTGCGGAACTCTACGGAACATGACAGAAACACTGTGCGCCCCTACAGGCCCTTGCGGGCACTTGCAGAACTCTGCAGGAACCTCACTAAAACCCTATGGGCTCCTACAGAACACTGCAGGCGCCTACGGGACCCTACAGACCCCTACGGAACCCTACAGACACCTGCGGGCACTTACAGAACCCTGCAGGCCCCTACAGAACACTGCCAGCCCCTACGGAAGGAACCTTACAGGCCCCTACAGAACACTACTGGCTCCTGCGGTACTCTACAGGCTTCTAGGGAACCTACGAAGCTCTACGGAGCCCTATGGATCCTTACGGACCAGTACGGGCCCCTTCAGACTTCTGCGGGCGCTTATGGAAACCTACAGGACCCTACGGAACTGTACGAGACTCTACAGGCCCCTAGGGGACTCTACAGGCCCCTACGGAACCGTACGAGACTCTACAGGCCCCTAGGGAACACCACAGGCCCCTACGGAACCCTACACAACCCTCGGGAAACTTATGGCACCCTACAAGCTCCTACCAACCCCTGCGGGCACTTACACAACCCTACAGGCCCCTACGGAAATCTACGGGACTCCACGGGCCCCTAGGGAAGCCTACAGATTTCAACGGAACCCTACCAGCCCCTCTGGAACCCTACAGAATACTCCAGGACCCGACAGCACTCTACAAGACCCTTAGCAACACAACGGAACCTCACTAAAACCCTATGGGCTCCGTCAGAACACTGCAGGCGCCTACGGAACCCTACAGACCCCTACGGAATACTACCAGCCGCTACGGAAACCTATGGCCCCTATGGAACTCTACGGAACCTGACAGAAACACTGTGCGCCCCTACAGGCCCTTGCGGGCACTTGCAGAACTCTGCAGGAACCCACGGAACTTTATGGAACCCTACCAGCCCCTACGGAAGCCTAAAGACCCTTGCAGGCAGTTACGGAACGGTACAGGGCCCTATGGAACTTTACCAGCCACTACGGAACTCTACGGGCCCCTAGGGAACCCTGCAGAACCCTCCAGAACCTTACAGAATCCCACAGACTCCTACAGACTGCTGCGGGCGCTTACACAACCCTACAGGCCCCTACGGAACACTGCCAGCCTCTACGGAAGGAACCTTACGGGCCCCTACAGAACACTACTGGCTCCTGCGGTACTCTACAGGCCTCTAGGGAACCTACGAAGCTCTACGGAACCCTATGGATCCTTACGGACCAGTACGGGCCCCTTCAGACCTCTGCGGGCGCTTATGGAAACCTACAGGACCCTACGGAACTGTACGAGACTCTAGAGGCCCCTAGGGAACACTACAGGCCCCTACGGAACCGTACGAGACTCTACAGGCCCTTAGGGATCACCACAGGCCCCTACGGAACCGTACGAGACTCTACAGGCCCCTAGGGAACACTACAGGCCCCTACGGAACCCTACACTACCCTCTGGAAACTTATGGCACCCTACAAGCTCCTCCCAACCCCTGCGGGCACTTACACAACCCTACAGGCCCCTACGGAAATCTACGGGACTCCACGGGCCCCTAGGGAAGCCTACAGATTTCAACGGAACCCTACCAGCCCCTCTGGAACCCTACAGAATACTCCAGGACCCGACAGCACTCTACAAGACCCTTAGCAACACAACAGAACCTCACTAAAACCCTATGTGCTCCGTCAGAACACTGCAGGCGCCTACGGAACCCTACAGACCCATACGGAATACTACCAGCCGCTACGGAAACCTATGGCCCCTACGGAACTCTACGGAACCTGACAGAAACACTGTGCGCCCCTACAGGCCCTTGCAGGCACTTGCAGAACTCTGCAGGAACCCACGGAACTTTATGGAACCCTACCACCCCCTACGGAAGCCTAAAGACCCTTGCAGGCAGTTACGGAACGGTACAGGGCCCTACGCAACTTTACCAGCCACTACGGAACTCTACGGGCCCCTGCAGAACCTTACAGAATCCCACGGATTCCTACAGACTCCTGCGGGCACTTACTCAACCCTAGAGGACCCTACGGAACACTGCCAGCCCCTACGGAAGGAACCCTACGGGCCCCTACAGAACCCTACTGGCTCCTGCGGTACTCTACAGGCCTCTAGGGAACCTACGAAGCTCTACGGAACCCTATGGATCCTTACGGAACAGTACGGGCCCCTTCAGACCTCTGCGGACGCTTATGGAAACCTACAGGACCCTACGGAACTGTACGAGACTCTAGAGGCCCCTAGGGAACACTACAGGCCCCTACGGAACCGTACGAGACTCTACAGGCCCTTAGGGAACACCACAGGCCCCTACGGAACCGTACGAGACTCTACAGGCCCCTATGGAACACCACAGGCCCCTACGGAAACGTACGAGACTCTACAGGCCCCTAGGGAACACTACAGGCCCCTACGGAACCCTACACTACCCTCTGGAAACTTATGGCACCCTACAAGCTCCTACCAACCCCTGCGGGCACTTACACAACCCTACAGGTCTCTACGGAAATCTACGGGACTCCACGGGCACCTAGGGAAGCCTACAGATTTCAACGGAACCCTACGAGCCCCTCTGGAACCCTACAGAATACTCCAGGACCCGACAGCACTCTACAAGACCCTTAGCAACACAACGGAACCTCACTAAAACCCTATGGGCTCCTACAGAACACTGCAGGTGCCTACGGAACACTACAGACCCCTACGGAATACTGCCAGCCGCTACGGAAACCTATGGCCCCTATGGAACTCTACGGAACCTGACAGAAACACTGTGGGCCCCTACAGGCCCTTGCGGGCACTTGCAGAACTCTGCAGGAACCCACGGAACTTTATGGAACCCTACCAGCCCCTACGGAAGCCTAAAGACCCTTGCAGGCAGTTACGGAACGGTACAGGGCCCTAGGGAACGTTACCAGTCACTACGGAACTCTACGGGCCCCTACGGAAACCTGCAGAACCCTCCAGAACCTTACAGAATCCCACGGATTCCTACAGACTCCTGCGGGCACTTACTCAACCCTAGAGGACCCTACGGAACACTGCCAGCCCCTATGGAAGGAACCTTACAGGCCCCTACAGAACACTACTGGTTCCTGCGGTACTCTACAGGCCTCTAGGGAACCTACGAATCTCTACGGAGCCCTATGGATCCTTACGGAACAGTACGGGCCCCTTCAGACCTCTGCGGGCGCTTATGGAAACCTACAGGACCCTACGGAACCGTACGAGACTCTAGAGGCCCCTAGGGAACACCACCGGCCCCTACGGAACCCTACACAACCCTCTGGAAACTTATGGCACCCTACAAGCTCCTACCAACCCCTGCGGGCACTTACACAACCCTACAGGCCCCTACGGAAATCTACGGGACTCCACGGGCCCCTAGGGAAGCCTACAGATTTCAACGGAACCCTACGAGCCCCTCTGGAACCCTACAGAATACTCCAGGACCCGACAGCACTCTACAAGACCCTTAGCAACACAACGGAACCTCACTAAAACCCTATGGGCTCCTACAGAACACTGCAGGTGCCTACGGAACTCTACAGACCCCTACGGAATACTACCAGCCGCTACGGAAACCTATGGCCCCTGCGGAACTCTACGGAACATGACAGAAACACTGTGCGCCCCTACAGGCCCTTGCGGGCACTTGCAGAACTCTGCAGGAACCTCACTAAAACCCTATGGGCTCCTACAGAACACTGCAGGCGCCTACGGGACCCTACAGACCCCTACGGAACCCTACAGACACCTGCAGGCACTTACAGAACCCTGCAGGCCCCTACAGAACCCTACAGGTCCATACAGAACCCCACAGGGCCCTACGGAACTTTACCCGCCACTACGGAACTCTACGGGCCCCTACAGAACCCTGCAGAACCCTCCAGAACCTTACAGAATCCCACAGACTTTTACAGACTGCTGCGGGCACTTACACAACCCTACAGACCCCTACGGAACACTGCCAGCCCCTACGGAAGGAACCTTACGGGCCCCTACAGAACACTACTGGCTCCTGCGGTACTCTACAGGCCTCTAGGGAACCTACGAAGCTCTACGGAACCCTATGGATCCTTACGGAACAGTACGGGCCCCCCAGACCTCTGCGGGCGCTTATGAAAACCTACAGGACCCTACGGAACTGTACGAGACTCTAGAGGCCCCTAGGGAACACTACAGGCCCCTACGGAACCGTACGAGACTCTACAGGCCCCTAGGGAACACCACAGGCCCCTACGGAACCGTACGAGACTCTACAGGCCCCTAGGGAACACCACAGGCCCCTACGGAACCCTACACAACCCTCTGGAAACTTATGGCACCCTACAAGCTCCTACCAACCCCTGCGGGCACTTACACAACCCTACAGGCCCCTACGGAAATCTACGGGACTCCACGGGCCCCTAGGGAAGCCTACAGATTTCAACGGAACCCTACGAGCCCCTCTGGAACCCTACAGAATACTCCAGGACCCGACAGCACTCTACAAGACCCTTAGCAACACAACAGAACCTCACTAAAAACCTATGGGCTCCTACAGAACACTGCAGGTGCCTACGGAACCCTACAGACCCCTACGGAATACTACCAGCCGCTACGGAAACCTATGGCCCCTGCGGAACTCTACGGAACATGACAGAAACACTGTGCGCCCCTACAGGCCCTTGCGGGCACTTGCAGAACTCTGCAGGAACCTCACTAAAACCCTATGGGCTCCTACAGAACACTGCAGGCGCCTACGGGACCCTACAGACCCCTACGGAACCCTACAGACACCTGCGGGCACTTACAGAACCCTGCAGGCCCCTACAGAACCCTACAGGTCCATACAGAACCCCACAGGGCCCTACGGAACTTTATCCGCCACTACGGAACTCTACGGGCCCCTACAGAACCCTGCAGAACCCTCCAGAACCTTACAGAATCCCACAGACTTTTACAGACTGCTGCGGGCACTTACACAACCCTACAGACCCCTACAGAACACTGCCAGCCCCTACGGAAGGAACCTTACGGGCCCCTACAGAACACTACTGGCTCCTGCGGTACTCTACAGGCTTCTAGGGAACCTACGAAGCTCTACGGAGCCCTATGGATCCTTACGGACCAGTACGGGCCCCTTCAGACTTCTGCGGGCGCTTATGGAAACCTACAGGACCCTACGGAACTGTACGAGACTCTACAGGCCCCTAGGGGACTCTACAGGCCCCTACGGAACCGTACGAGACTCTACAGGCCCCTAGGGAACACCACAGGCCCCTACGGAACCCTACACAACCCTCTGGAAACTTATGGCACCCTACAAGCTCCTACCAACCCCTGCGGGCACTTACACAACCCTACAGGCCGCTACGGAAATCTACGGGACTCCACGGGCCCCTAGGGAAGCCTACAGATTTCAACGGAACCCTACCAGCCCCTCTGGAACCCTACAGAATACTCCAGGACCCGACAGCACTCTACAAGACCCTTAGCAACACAACGGAACCTCACTAAAACCCTATGGGCTCCGTCAGAACACTGCAGGCGCCTACGGAACCCTACAGACCCCTACGGAATACTACCAGCCGCTACGGAAACCTATGGCCCCTATGGAACTCTACGGAACCTGACAGAAACACTGTGCGCCCCTACAGGCCCTTGCGGGCACTTGCAGAACTCTGCAGGAACCCACGGAACTTTATGGAACCCTACCAGCCCCTACGGAAGCCTAAAGACCCTTGCAGGCAGTTACGGAACGGTACAGGGCCCTATGGAACTTTACCAGCCACTACGGAACTCTACGGGCCCCTAGGGAACCCTGCAGAACCCTCCAGAACCTTACAGAATCCCACAGACTCCTACAGACTGCTGCGGGCGCTTACACAACCCTACAGGCCCCTACGGAACACTGCCAGCCTCTACGGAAGGAACCTTACGGGCCCCTACAGAACACTACTGGCTCCTGCGGTACTCTACAGGCCTCTAGGGAACCTACGAAGCTCTACGGAACCCTATGGATCCTTACGGACCAGTACGGGCCCCTTCAGACCTCTGCGGGCGCTTATGGAAACCTACAGGACCCTACGGAACTGTACGAGACTCTAGAGGCCCCTAGGGAACACTACAGGCCCCTACGGAACCGTACGAGACTCTACAGGCCCTTAGGGAACACCACAGGCCCCTACGGAACCGTACACAACCCTCTGGAAACTTATGGCACCCTACAAGCTCCTCCCAACCCCTGCGGGCACTTACACAACCCTACAGGCCCCTACGGAAATCTACGGGACTCCACGGGCCCCTAGGGAAGCCTACAGATTTCAACGGAACCCTACCAGCCCCTCTGGAACCCTACAGAATACTCCAGGACCCGACAGCACTCTACAAGACCCTTAGCAACACAACAGAACCTCACTAAAAACCTATGGGCTCCTACAGAACCCTACAGACCCCTATAAAACCCTACAGACACCTGCGGGCACTTACAGAACCCTGCAGGCCCCTACAGAACCCTACAGGTCCATACAGAACCCCACAGGGCCCTACGGAACTTTACCAGCCACTACGGAACTCTACGGGCCCCTACAGAAGCCTGCAGAACCCTCCAGAACCTTACAGAATCCCACAGACTCCTACAGACTGCTGCGGGCACTTTCACAACCCTACAGGCCCCTACGGAACACTGCCAGCCCCTATGGAAGGAACCTTACGGGCCCCTACAGAACACTACTGGCTCCTGCGGTACTCTACAGGCCTCTAGGGAACCTACGAAGCTCTACGGAACCCTATGGATCCTTACGGAACAGTACGGGCCCCTTCAGACCTCTGCGGGCGCTTATGGAAACCTACAGGACCCTACGGAACCGTACGAGACTCTAGAGGCCCCTAGGGAACACTACAGGCCCCTACGGAACCGTACGAGACTCTACAGGCCCCTAGGGAACACCACAGGCCCCTACGGAACCGTACGAGACTCTACAGGCCCCTAGGGAACACCACAGGCCCCTACGGAAACGTACGAGACTCTACAGGCCCCTAGGGAACACTACAGGCCCCTACGGAACCCTACACTACCCTCTGGAAACTTATGGCACCCTACAAGCTCCTACCAACCCCTGCGGGCACTTACACAACCCTACAGGTCCCTACGGAAATGTACGGGACTCCACGGGCCCCTAGGGAAGCCTACAGATTTCAACGGAACCCTACCAGCCCCTCTGGAACCCTACAGAATACTCCAGGACCCGACAGCACTCTACAAGACCCTTAGCAACACAACGGAACCTCACTAAAACCCTATGGGCTCCTCCAGAACACTGCAGGTGCCTACAGAACCCTACAGACCCCTACGGAATACGACCAGCCGCTACCGAAACCTATGGACCCTACGGAACTTTACGGAACCTGACAGAAACACTGTGCGCCCCTACAGGCCCTTGCGGGCACTTGCAGAACTCTGCAGGAACCCACGGAACTTTATGGAACCCTACCAGCCCCTACGGAAGCCTAAAGACCCTGGCAGGCAGTTACGGAACGGTACAGGGCCCTAGGGAACGTTACCAGCCACTACGGAACTCTACGGGCCCCTAGGGAACCCTGCAGAACCCTCCAGAACCTTACAGAATCCCACGGATTCCTACAGACTGCTGCGGGCACTTACTCAACCCTAGAGGACCCTACGGAACACTGCCAGCCCCTATGGAAGGAACCCTACGGGCCCCTACAGAACACTACTGGCTCCTGCGGTACTCTACAGGCTTCTAGGGAACCTACAAAGCTCTACGGAGCCCTATGGATCCTTACGGACCAGTACGGACCCCTTCAGACTTCTGCGGGCGCTTATGGAAACCTACAGGCCCCTACGGAACCGTACGAGACTCTACAGGCCCCTAGGGAACACCACAGGCCCCTACGGAACCCTACACAACCCTCTGGAAACTTATGGCACCCTACAACCTCCTACCAACCCCTGCGGGCACTTACACAACCCTACAGGCCCCTACGGAAATCTACGGGACTCCACGGGCCCCTAGGGAAGCCTACAGATTTTGAAACCCTACAAGCCCCTCTGGAACCCTACAGAATACTCCAGGACCCGACAGCACTCTACAAGACCCTTAGCAACACAACGGAACCTCACTAAAACCCTATGGGCTCCTACAGAAAACAGCAGGTCCCTACGGAACCCTACAGACCCCTACGGAATACTACTAGCCGCTACGGAAACCTATGGCCCCTAGGGAACTCTACGGAACCTGACAGAAACACTGTGCGCCCCTACAGGCCCTTGCGGGCACTTGCAGAACTCTGCAGGAACCCACGGAACTTTATGGAACCCTACCAGCCCCTACGGAAGCCTAAAGACCCTTGCAGGCAGTTACGGAACGGTACAGGGCCCTAGGGAACGTTACCAGCCACTACGGAACTCTACGGGCCCCTAGGGAACCCTGCAGAACCCTCCAGAACCTTACAGAATCCCACGGATTCCTACAGACTCCTGCGGGCACTTACTCAACCCTAGAGGACCCTACGGAACACTGCCAGCCCCTACGGAAGGAACCCTACGGGCCCCTACAGAACACTACTGGCTCCTGCAGTACTCTACAGGCTTCTAGGGAACCTACGAAGCTCTACTGAGCCCTATGGATCCTTACGGACCAGTACGGGCCCCTTCAGACTTCTGCGGGCGCTTATGGAAACCTATAGGACCCTACGGAACTGTACGAGACTCTAGAGGCCCCTAGGGAACACTACAGGCCCCTACGGAACCGTACGAGACTCTACAGGCCCCTAGGGAACACCACAGGCCCCTACGGAACCGTACGAGACTCTACAGGCCCCTAGGGAACACTACAGGCCCCTACGGAACCCTACACTACCCTCTGGAAACTTATGGCACCCTACAAGCTCCTACCAAACCCTGCAGGGACTTACACAACCCTACAGGCCCCTACGGAAATCTACGGGACTCCACGGGCCCCTAGGGAAGCCTACAGATTTCAACGGAACCCTACCAGCCCCTCTGGAACCCTACAGAATACTCCAGGACCCGACAGCACTCTACAAGACCCTTAGCAACACAACAGAACCTCACTAAAAACCTATGGGCTCCTACAGAACCCTACAGACCCCTACGGAACCCTACAGACACCTGCGGGCACTTACAGAAGCCTGCAGGCCCCTACAGAACCCTACAGGTCCATACAGAACCCCACAGGGCCCTACGGAAATTTACCAGCCACTACGGAACTCTACGGGCCCCTACGGAACCCTGCAGAACCCTCCAGAACCTTACAGAATCCCACAGACTCCTACAGACTGCTGCGGGAACTTACACAACCCTACAGGCCCCTACGGAACACTGCCAGCCCCTACGGAAGGAACCTTACGGGCCCCTACAGAACACTACTGGCTCCTGCGGTACTCTACAGGCCTCTAGGGAACCTACGAAGCTCTACGGAACCCTATGGATCCTTACGGAACAGTACGGGCCCCTTCAGACCTCTACGGGCGCTTATGGAAACCTACAGGACCCTACGGAACTGTACGAGACTCTAGAGGCCCCTAGGGAACACTACAGGCCCCTACGGAACCGTACGAGACTCTACAGGCCCCTAGGGAACACCACAGGCCCCTACGGAACCGTACGAGACTCTACAGGCCCCTAGGGAACACCACAGGCCCCTACGGAAACATACGAGACTCTACAGGCCCCTAGGGAACACTACAGGCCCCTACGGAACCCTACACTACCCTCTGGAAACTTATGGCACCCTACAAGCTCCTACCAACCCCTGCGAGCACTTACACAACCCTACAGGCCCCTACGGAAATCTACGGGACTCCACGGGCCCCTAGGGAAGCCTACAGATTTCAACGGAACCCTACGAGCCCCTCTGGAACCCTACAGAATACTCCAGGACCCGACAGCACTCTACAAGACCCTTAGCAACACAACGGAACCTCACTAAAACCCTATGGGCTCCTACAGAACACTGCAGGTGCCTACGGAACCCTACAGACCCCTACGGAATACTACCAGCCGCTATGGAAACCTATGGCCCCTATGGAACTCTACGGAACCTGACAGAAACACTGTGGGCCCCTACAGGCCCTTGCGGGCACTTGCAGAACTCTGCAGGAACCCACGGAACTTTATGGAACCCTACCAGCCCCTACGGAAGCCTAAAGACCCTTGCAGGCAGTTACGGAACGGTACAGGGCCCTAGGGAACGTTACCAGTCACTACGGAACTCTACGGGCCCCTACGGAACCCTGCAGAACCCTCCAGAACCTTACAGAATCCCACGGATTCCTACAGACTCCTGCGGGCACTTACTCAACCCTAGAGGACCCTACGGAACACTGCCAGCCCCTATGGAAGGAACCTTACAGGCCCCTACAGAACACTACTGGTTCCTGCGGTACTCTACAGGCCTCTAGGGAACCTACGAAGCTCTACGGAGCCCTATGGATCCTTACGGAACAGTACGGGCCCCTTCAGACCTCTGCGGGCGCTTATGGAAACCTACAGGACCCTACGGAACCGTACGAGACTCTAGAGGCCCCTAGGGAACACCACCGGCCCCTACGGAACCCTACACAACCCTCTGGAAACTTATGGCACCCTACAAGCTCCTACCAACCCCTGTGGGCACTTACACAACCCTACAGGCCTCTACGGAAATCTACGGGACTCCAATGCCCCCTAGGGAAGCCTACAGATTTCAACGGAACCCTACGAGCCCCTCTGGAACCCTACAGAATACTCCAGGACCCGACAGCACTCTACAAGACCCTTAGCAACACAACGGAACCTCACTAAAACCCTATGGGCTCCTCCAGAACACTGCAGGTGCCTACGGAACCCTACAGACCCCTACGGAACCCTACAGACACCTGCGGGCACTTACAGAACCCTGCAGGCCCCTACAGAACCCTACAGGTCCATACAGAACCCCACAGGGCCCTACGGAACTTTACCAGCCACTACGGAACTCTACGGGCCCCTACAGAACCCTGCAGAACCCTCCAGAACCTTACAAAATCCCACAGACTCCTACAGACTGCTGCGGGCACTTACACAACCCTACAGGCCCCTACGGAACACTGCCAGCCCCTACGGAAGGAACCTTACGGGCCCCTACAGAACACTACTGGCTCCTGCGGTACTCTACAGGCCTCTAGGGAACCTACGAAGCTCTACGGAGCCCTATGGATCCTTACGGAGCAGTACAGGCCTATTCAGACCTCTGCGGGCGCTTATGGAAACCTACAGGACCCTATGGAACTGTACGAGACTCTACAGGCCCCTAGGGAACACCACAGGCCCCTACGGAACAGTACGAGACTCTACAGGCTCCTAGGGAACATCACCGGCCCCTACGGTACCCTACACAACCCTCTGGAAACTTATGGAACCCTACAAGCTCCTACCAACCCCTGTGGGCACTTGCACAACCCTACAGGCCCCTACAGAAATCTACGGGACTCCACGGGCCCCTAGGGAAGCCTACAGATTTCAACGGAACCCTACAAGCCCCTCTGGAACCCTACAGAATACTCCAGGACCCGACAGCACTCTACAAGACCCTTAGCAACACAACGGAACCTCACTAAAACCCTATGGGCTCCTACAGAACACTGCAGGTGCCTACGGAACCCTACAGACCCCTACGGAATACTACCAGCCGCTACGGAAACCTATGGCCCCTACGGAACTCTACGGAACCTGACAGAAACACTGTGCGCCCCTACAGGCCCTTCCGGGCACTTGCAGAACTCTGCAGGAACCCACGGAACTTTATGGAACCCTACCAGCCCCTACGGAAGCCTAAAGACCCTTGCAGGCAGTTAGGGAACGGTACAGGGCCCTACGGAACTTTACCAGCCACTACGGAACTCTACGGGCTCCTACGGAACACTGCAGAACCCTCCAGAACCTTACAGAATCCCACAGATTCCTACAGACTCCTGCGGGCACTTACACAACCCTACAGGCCCCTACAGAACCCTACACAACCCTCCGGAAACATATGGCACCCTACAAGCTCCTACCAACCCCTGCGGGCACTTACTCAACCCTAGAGGCCCCTACGGAACACTGCCAGCTCCTATGGAAGGAACCGTACGGGCCCCTACAGAACACTACTGGCTCCTGCGGTACTCTACAGGCCTCTAGGAAACCTACGAAGCTCTACGGAGCCCTATGGATCCTTACGGAACAGTACGGGCCCCTTCAGACCTCTGCGGGCGCTTATGGAAACCTACAGGACCCTATGCAACTGTACGAGACTCTAGAGGACCCTAGGGAAAACCACAGGCCCCTATGGAACCGTATGAGACTCTACAGGATCCTAGGGAACACCACAGGCCCCTACGGAACCCTACACAACCCTCCGGAAACATATGGCACCCTACAAGCTCCTACCAACCCCTGCGGGCACTTACTCAACCCTAGAGGCCCCTACGGAACACTGCCAGCCCCTATGGAAGGAACCCTACGGGCCCCTACAGAACACTACTGGCTCCTGCGGTACTCTACAGGCCTCTAGGGAACCTACGAAGCTCTACGGAGCCCTATGGATCCTTACGGAACAGTACGGGCCACTTCAGACCTCTGCGGGCGCTTATGGAAACCTACAGGACCCTACGGAACTGTACAAGACTCTACAGGCCCCTAGGGAACATCACAGGCCCCTACGGAAACGTACGAGACTCTACAGGCCCCTAGGGAACACCACAGGCCCCTACGGAACCGTACGAGACTCTACAGGCTCCTAGGGAACATCACCGGCCCCTACGGAACCCTACACAACCCTCTGGAAACTTATGGAACCCTACAAGCTCCTACCAACCCCTGCGGCCACTTACACAACCGTACAGACCCCTACGGAAATCTACGGGACTCTACAGGCCCCTAGGGAAGCCTACAGATTTCGACGGAACCCTACGAGCCCCTCTGGAACCCTACAGAATACTCCAGGACCCGACAGCACTCTACAAGACCCTTAGCAACACAACAGAACCTCACTAAAAGCCTATGGGCTCCTACAGAACACTGCAGGTGCCTACGGAACCCTACAGACCCCTACGGAACCCTACAGACACCTGCAGGCACTTACAGAACCCTGCAGGCCCCTACGGAACCCTACAGGTCCATACAGAACCCCACAGGGCCCTACGGAACTTTACCAGCCAGTACGGAACTCTACGGGGCCCTACGGAACCCTGCAGAACCCTCCGGAACCTTACAGAATCCCACAGACTCCTACAGACTCCTGCGGGCACTTACACAACCCTAGAGGCCCCTACGGAACACTGCCAGCCCCTGTGGAAGGAACCGTACGGGCCCCTACAGAACACTACTGGCTCCTGCGGTACTCTACAGGCCTCTAGGAAAGCTACGAAGCTCTACGGAGCCCTATGGATCCTTACGGAGCAGTGCGGGCCCCTTCAGACCTCTGCGGGCGCTTATGGAAACCTACAGGACCCTATGGAACTGTACGAGACTCTACAGGCCCCTAGGGAACACCACAGGCCCCTACGGAACAGTACGAGACTCTACAGGCTCCTAGGGAACATCACCGGCCCCTACGGTACCCTACACAACCCTCTGGAAACTTATCGAACCCTACAAGCTCCTACCAACCCCTGTGGGCACTTGCACAACCCTACAGGCCCCTACAGAAATCTACGGGACTCCACGGGCCCCTAGGGAAGCCTACAGATTTCAACGGAACCCTACGAGCCCCTCTGGAACCCTACAGAATACTCCAGGACCCGACAGCACTCTACAAGACCCTTAGCAACACAACGGAACCTCACTAAAACCCTATGGGCTCCTACAGAACACTGCAGGTGCCTACGGAACCCTACAGACCCCTACGGAATACTACCAGCCGCTACGGAAACCTATGGCCCCTACGGAACTCTACGGAACCTGACAGAAACACTGTGCGCCCCTACAGGCCCTTCCGGGCACTTGCAGAACTCTGCAGGAACCCACGGAACTTTATGGAACCCTACCAGCCCCTACGGAAGCCTAAAGACCCTTGCAGGCAGTTAGGGAACGGTACAGGGCCCTACGGAATTTTACCAGCCACTACGGAACTCTACGGGCTCCTACGGAACCCTGCAGAACCCTCCAGAACCTTACAGAATCCCACAGATTCCTACAGACTCCTGCGGGCACTTACACAACCCTACAGGCCCCTACAGAACCCTACACAACCCTCCGGAAACATATGGCACCCTACAAGCTCCTACCAACCCCTGCGGGCACTTACTCAACCCTAGAGGCCCCTACGGAACACTGCCAGCTCCTATGGAAGGAACCGTACGGGCCCCTACAGAACACTACTGGCTCCTGCGGTACTCTACAGGCCTCTAGGAAACCTACGAAGCTCTACGGAGCCCTATGGATCCTTACGGAACAGTACGGGCCCCTTCAGACCTCTGCGGGCGCTTATGGAAACCTACAGGACCCTATGCAACTGTACGAGACTCTAGAGGACCCTAGGGAAAACCACAGGCCCCTATGGAACCGTATGAGACTCTACAGGCTCCTAGGGAACACCACAGGCCCCTACGGAACCCTACACAACCCTCCGGAAACATATGGCACCCTACAAGCTCCTACCAACCCCTGCGGGCACTTACTCAACCCTAGAGGCCCCTACGGAACACTGCCAGCCCCTATGGAAGGAACCCTACGGGCCCCTACAGAACACTACTGGCTCCTGCGGTACTCTACAGGCCTCTAGGGAACCTACGAAGCTCTACGGAGCCCTATGGATCCTTACGGAACAGTACGGGCCACTTCAGACCTCTGCGGGCGCTTATGGAAACCTACAGGACCCTACGGAACTGTACAAGACTCTACAGGCCCCTAGGGAACATCACAGGCCCCTACGGAAACGTACGAGACTCTACAGGCCCCTAGGGAACACCACAGGCCCCTACGGAAGCCTACACAACCCTCTGGAAACTTATGGAACCCTACAAGCTCCTACCAACACCTGCGGGCACTTACACAACCCTACAGGCCCCTACGGAAATCTACGGGACTCTACGGGCCCCTAGGGAAGCCTACAGATTTTGACGGAACCCTATGAGCCCCTCTGGAACCCTACAGAATACTCCAGGACCCGACAGCACTCTACAAGACCCTTAGCAACACAACGGAACCTCACTAAAACCCTATGGGCTCCTACAGAACACTGCAGGTGCCTACGGAACCCTACAGACCCCTACGGAATACTACCAGACACTACGGAACCTATGGCCCCTACGGAACTCTACGGAACCTGACAGAAACACTGTGCGCCACTACAGGCCCTTCCGGGCACTTGCAGAACTCTGCAGGAACCCACGGATCTTTATGGAACCCTACCAGCCCCTACGGAAGCCTAAAGACCCTTGCAGGCAGTTATGGAACAGTACAGGGCCCTACAGAACTTTACCAGCCACTACGGAACTCTATGGGCCCCTACGGAACACTGCAGAACCCTCCGGAACCTTACAGAATCCCACAGACTCCTACAGACTCCTGCGGGCACTTACTCAACCCTAGAGGCCCCTACGGAACACTGCCAGCCCCTATGGAAGGAACCCTGCGGGGCTCCACAGAACACTACTGGCTCCTGCGGTACTCTACAGGCCTCTAGGAAACCTACGAAGCTCTACGGAGACCTGTGGATCCTTACGGAACAGTACGGGCCCCTTCAGACCTCTGCGGGCGCTTATGGAAACCTACAGGACCCTATGGAACTGTACGAGACTCTACAGGCCCCTTAGGGAACACCACAGGCCCCTACGGAACCGTACGAGACTCTACAGGCCCGTAGGGAACACCACAGGCCCCTACGGAACCCTACACAACCCTCTGGAAACATATGGAACCCTACAAGATCCTACCAACCCCTGCGGCCACTTACACAACCCTACAGGCCCCTACAGAAATCTACGGGACTCTACAGGCCACTAGGGAACCCTACAGATTTCGACGGAACCCTACGAGCCCCTCTGGAACCCTACAGAATACTCCAGGACCCGACAGCACTCTACAAGACCCTTAGCAACACAACGGAACCTCACTAAAGCCCTATGGGCTCCTACAGAACACTGCAGGTGCCTACGGAACCCTACAGACCCCTACGGAACCCTACAGACACCTGCAGGCACTTACAGAACCCTGCAGGCCCCTACAGAACCCTACAGGTCCATACAGAACCCCACAGGGCCCTACAGAACATTACCAGCCACTACGGAACTCTACGGGCCCCTACGGAACCCTGCAGAACCCTCCGGAACCTTACAGAATCCCACAGACGCCTACAGACTCCTGCAGGCACTTACACAACCCTAGAGGCCCCTACGGAACACTGCCAGCCCCTATGGAAGGAACCATACGGGCCCCTACAGAACACTACTGGCTCCTGCGGTACTCTACAGGCCTCTAGGAAACCTACGGAGCTCTACGGAGCCCTATGGATACTTACGGAACAGTACGGGCCCCTTCAGACCTCTGCGGGCGCTTATGGAAACCTACAGGACCCTATGGAACTGTACGAGACTCTACAGGCCCCTAGGGAACACCACAGGCCCCTACGGAACCGTACGAGACTCTACAGGCTCCTAGGGAACATCACCGGCCCCTACGGAACCCTACACAACCCTCTGGAAACTTATGGAACCCTACAAGCTCCTACCAACCCCTGCGGCCACTTACACAACCGTACAGACCCCTACGGAAATCTACGGGACTCTACAGGCCCCTAGGGAAGCCTACAGATTTCAACGGAACCCTACGAGCCCCTCTGGAACCCTACAGAATACTCCAGGACCCGACAGCACTCTACAAGACCCTTAGCAACACAACAGAACCTCACTAAAACCCTATGGGCTCCTACAGAACACTGCAGGTGCCTACGGAACCCTACAGACCCCTACGGAACCCTACAGACACCTGCAGGCACTTACAGAACCCTGCAGGCCCCTACGGAACCCTACAGGTCCATACAGAACCCCACAGGGCCCTACGGAACTTTACCAGCCACTACGGAACTCTACGGGCCCCTACGGAACCCTGCAGAACCCTCCGGAACCTTACAGAATCCCACAGACTCCTACAGACTCCTGCGGGCACTTACACATCCCTAGAGGCCCCTACGGAACACTGCCAGCCCCTGTGGAAGGAACCGTACGGGCCCCTACAGAACACTACTGGCTCCTGCGGTACTCTACAGGCCTCTAGGAAACCTACGAAGCTCTACGGAGCCCTATGGATCCTTACGGAGCAGTGCGGGCCCCTTCAGACCTCTGCGGGCGCTTATGGAAACCTACAGGACCCTATGGAACTGTACGAGACTCTACAGGCCTCTAGGGAACACTACAGGCCCCTACGGAACCGTACGAGACTCTACAGGCCCCTAGGGAACACCACAGGCCCCTACGGAACCGTACGAGACTCTACAGGCCCCTAGGGAACACCACAGGCCCCTACGGAACCCTACACAACCCTCTGGAAACTTATGGAACCCTACAAGATCCTACCAACCCCTGCGGGCACTTACACAACCCTACAGGCCCCTACGGAAATCTACGGGACTCTACGGGCCCCTAGGGAAGCCTACAGATTTCAACGGAACCCTACGAGCCCCTCTGGAACCCTACAGAATACTCCAGGACCCAACAGCACTCTACAAGACCCTTAGCAACACAACGGAACCTCACTAAAACCCTATGGGCTCCTACAGAACACTGCAGGTGCCTACGGAACCCTACAGACCCCTGCGGAATACTACCAGCCACTACGGAAACCTATGGCCCCTACGGAACTCTACGGAACCTGACAGAAACACTGTGCGCCCCTACAGGCCCTTCCGGGCACTTGCAGAACTCTGCAGGAACCCACGGATCTTTATGGAACTGTACCAGCCCCTACGGAAGCCTAAAGACCCTTGCAGGCAGTTACGGAACGGTACAGGACCCTACAGAACTTTACCAGCCACTACGGAACTCTATGGCCCCCTACGGAACCCTGCAGAACCCTCCGGAACCTTACAGAATCCCACGAACTCCTACAGACTCCTGCGGGCACTTACAAAACCCTAGAGGCCCCTACGGAACACTGCCAGCCCCTATGGAAGGAACCCTACGGGCCCCTACAGAACACTACTGGCTCCTGCGGTACTCTACAGGCCTCTAGGGAACCTACGAAGCTCTGCGGAGCCCTGTAGATCCTTACGGAACAGTACGGGCCCCTTCAGACCTCTGCGGGCGCTTATGGAAACCTACAGGACCCTACGGAACTGCACGAGACTCTACAGGCCTCTAGGGAACACCACAGGCCCCTACGGAACCGTACGAGACTCTACAGGCCCTTAGGGAACACCACAGGCCCCTACGGAACCGTACGAGACTCTCCAGGCCCCTAGGGAACCCTACAGATTTCGACGGAACCCTACGAGCCCCTCTGGAACCCTACAGAATACTCCAGGACCCGACAGCACTCTACAAGACCCTTAGCAACACAACGGAACCTCACTAAAACCCTATGGGCTCCTACAGAACACTGCAGGTGCCTACGGAACCCTACAGACCCCTACGGAACCCTACAGACACCTGCAGGCACTTACAGAACCCTGCAGGCCCCTACGGAACCCTACAGGTCCATACAGAACCCCACAGGGCCCTAGGGAAGTTTACCAGCCACTACGGAACTCTACGGGCCCCTACGGAACCCTGCAGAACCCTCCGGAACCTTACAGAATCCCACAGACTCCTACAGACTCCTGCGGGCACTTACACAACCCTAGAGGCCCCTACGGAACACTGCCAGCCCCTGTGGAAGGAACCGTACGGGCCCCTACAGAACACTACTGGCTCCTGCGGTACTCTACAGGCCTCTAGGAAACCTACGAAGCTCTACGGAGCCCTATGGATCCTTACGGAGCAGTGCGGGCCCCTTCAGACCTCTGCGGGCGCTTATGGAAACCTACAGGACCCTATGGAACTGTACGAGACTCTACAGGCCCCTAGGGAAAACCACAGGCCCCTACGGAACCGTACGAGACTCTACAGGCTCCTAGGGAACATCACCGGCCCCTACGGAACCCTACACAACCCTCTGGAATCTTATGGAACCCTACAAGCTCCTACCAACCCCTGCGGGCACTTACACAACCCTACAGGCCCCTACGGAAATCTACGGGACTCTACGGGCCCCTAGGGAAGCCTACAGATTTCGACGGAACCCTACAAGCCCCTCTGGAACCCTACAGAATACTCCAGGACCCGACAGCACTCTACAAGACCCTTAGCAACACAACGGAACCTCACTAAAACCCTATGGGCTCCTACAGAACACTGCAGGTGCCTACGGAACCCTACAGACCCCTGCGGAATACTACCAGCCACTACGGAAACCTATGGCCCCTACGGAACTCTACGGAACCTGACAGAAACACTGTGCGCCCCTACAGGCCCTTCCGGGCACTTGCAGAACTCTGCAGGAACCCACGGATCTTTATGGAACCGTACCAGCCCCTACGGAAGCCTAAAGACCCTTGCAGGCAGTTACGGAACGGTACAGGACCCTACAGAACTTTACCAGCCACTACGGAACTCTATGGGCCCCTACGGAACCCTGCAGAACCCTCCGGAACCTTACAGAATCCCACAGACTCCTACAGACTCCTGCGGGCACTTACACAACCCTAGAGGCCCCTACGGAACACTGCCAGCCCCTACGGAAGGAACCCTACGGGCCCCTACAGAACACTACTGGCTCCTGCGGTACTCTACAGGCCTCTAGGGAACCTACGAAGCTCTACGGAGCCCTGTAGATCCTCACGGAAAAGTACGGGCCCCTTCAGACATCTGCGGGCGCTTATGGAAACCTACAGGAACCTACGGAACTGCACGAGACTCTACAGGCCTCTAGGGAACACTACAGGCCCCTACGGAACCGTACGAGACTCTACAGGCCCCTAGGGAACACCACAGGCCCCTATGGAACCGTACGAGACTCTACAGGCCCCTAGGGAACACCACAGGCCCCTACGGAACCCTACACAACCCTCTGGAAACTTATGGAACCCTACAAGCTCCTACCAACCCCTGCGGGCACTTACACAACCCTACAGGCCCCTACGGAAATCTACGGGACTCTACGGGCCCCTAGGGAAGCCTACAGATTTCGACGGAACCCTACGAGCCCCTCTGGAACCCTACAGAATACTCCAGGACCCGACAGCACTCTACAAGACCCTTAGCAACACAACGGAACCTCACTAAAACCCTATGGGCTCCTACAGAACACTGCAGGTGCCTACGGAACCCTACAGACCCCTGCGGAATACTACCAGCCACTACGGAAACCTATGGCCCCTACGGAACTCTACGGAACCTGACAGAAACACTGTGCGCCCCTACAGGCCCTTCCGGGCACTTGCAGAACTCTGCAGGAACCCACGGATCTTTATGGAACCGTACCAGCCCCTACGGAAGCCTAAAGACCCTTGCAGGCAGTTACGGAACGGTACAGGGCCCTACAGAACTTTACCAGCCACTACGGAACTCTACGGGCCCCTACGGAACCCTGCAGAACCCTCCGGAACCTTACAGAATCCCACAGACTCCTACAGACTCCTGCGGGCACTTACACAACCCTACAGGCCCCTACAGAACACTGCCAGCCCCTACGGAAGGAACCCTACGGGCCCCTACAGAACACTACTGGCTCCTGCGGTACTCTACAGGCCTCTAGGGAACCTACGAAGCTCTGCGGAGCCCTGTAGATCCTTACGGAACAGTACGGGCCCCTTCAGACCTCTGCGGGCGCTTATGGAAACCTACAGGACCCTACGGAACTGCACGAGACTCTACAGGCCTCTAGGGAACACCACAGGCCCCTACGGAACCGTACGACACTCTACAGGCCCTTAGGGAACACCACAGGCCCCTACGGAACCGTACGAGACTCTCCAGGCCCCTAGGGAACCCTACAGATTTCGACGGAACCCTACGAGCCCCTCTGGAACCCTACAGAATACTCCAGGACCCGACAGCACTCTACAAGACCCTTAGCAACACAACGGAACCTCACTAAAACCCTATGGGCTCCTACAGAACACTGCAGGTGCCTACGGAACCCTACAGACCCCTACGGAACCCTACAGACACCTGCAGGCACTTACAGAACCCTGCAGGCCCCTACGGAACCCTACAGGTCCATACAGAACCCCACAGGGCCCTACGGAACTTTACCCGCCACTACGGAACTCTACGGGCCCCTACGGAACCCTGCAGAACCCTCCGGAACCTTACAGAATCCCACAGACTCCTACAGACTCCTGCGGGCACTTACACAACCCTAGAGGCCCCTACGGAACACTGCCAGCCCCTGTGGAAGGAACCGTACGGGCCCCTACAGAACACTACTGGCTCCTGCGGTACTCTACAGGCCTCTAGGAAACCTACGAAGCTCTACGGAGCCCTATGGATCCTTACGGAGCAGTGCGGGCCCCTTCAGACCTCTGCGGGCGCTTATGGAAACCTACAGGACCCTATGGAACTGTACGAGACTCTACAGGCCCCTAGGGAAAACCACAGGCCCCTACGGAACCGTACGAGACTCTACAGGCTCCTAGGGAACACCACAGGCCCTTACGGAACCGTACGAGACTCTACAGGCTCCTAGGGAACATCACCGGCCCCTACGGAACCCTACACAACCCTCTGGAATCTTATGGAACCCTACAAGCTCCTACCAACCCCTGCGGGCACTTACACAACCCTACAGGCCCCTACGGAAATCTACGGGACTCTACGGGCCCCTAGGGAAGCCTACAGATTTCGACGGAACCCTACAAGCCCCTCTGGAACCCTACAGAATACTCCAGGACCCGACAGCACTCTACAAGACCCTTAGCAACACAACGGAACCTCACTAAAACCCTATGGGCTCCTACAGAACACTGCAGGTGCCTACGGAACCCTACAGACCCCTGCGGAATACTACCAGCCACTACGGAAACCTATGGCCCCTACGGAACTCTACGGAACCTGACAGAAACACTGTGCGCCCCTACAGGCCCTTCCGGGCACTTGCAGAACTCTGCAGGAACCCACGGATCTTTATGGAACCATACCAGCCCCTACGGAAGCCTAAAGACCCTTGCAGGCAGTTACGGAACGGTACAGGACCCTACAGAACTTTACCAGCCACTACGGAACTCTATGGGCCCCTACGGAACCCTGCAGAACCCTCCGGAACCTTACAGAATCCCACAGACTCCTACAGACTCCTGCGGGCACTTACACAACCCTAGAGGCCCCTACGGAACACTGCCAGCCCCTACGGAAGGAACCCTACGGGCCCCTACAGAACACTACTGGCTCCTGCGGTACTCTACAGGCCTCTAGGGAACCTACGAAGCTCTACGGAGCCCTGTAGATCCTCACGGAAAAGTACGGGCCCCTTCAGACGTCTGCGGGCGCTTATGGAAACCTACAGGACCCTACGGAACTGCACGAGACTCTACAGGCCTCTAGGGAACACTACAGGCCCCTACGGAACCGTACGAGACTCTACAGGCCCCTAGGGAACACCACAGGCCCCTACGGAACCGTACGAGACTCTACAGGCCCCTAGGGAACACCACAGGCCCCTACGGAACCCTACACAACCCTCTGGAATCTTATGGAACCCTACAAGCTCCTACCAACCCCTGCGGGCACTTACACAACCCTACAGGCCCCTACGGAAATCTACGGGACTCTACGGGCCCCTAGGGAAGCCTACAGATTTCGACGGAACCCTACAAGCCCCTCTGGAACCCTACAGAATACTCCAGGACCCGACAGCACTCTACAAGACCCTTAGCAACACAACGGAACCTCACTAAAACCCTATGGGCTCCTACAGAACACTGCAGGTGCCTACGGAACCCTACAGACCCCTGCGGAATACTACCAGCCACTACGGAAACCTATGGCCCCTACGGAACTCTACGGAACCTGACAGAAACACTGTGCGCCCCTACAGGCCCTTCCGGGCACTTGCAGAACTCTGCAGGAACCCACGGATCTTTATGGAACCATACCAGCCCCTACGGAAGCCTAAAGACCCTTGCAGGCAGTTACGGAACGGTACAGGACCCTACAGAACTTTACCAGCCACTACGGAACTCTATGGGCCCCTACGGAACCCTGCAGAACCCTCCGGAACCTTACAGAATCCCACAGACTCCTACAGACTCCTGCGGGCACTTACACAACCCTAGAGGCCCCTACGGAACACTGCCAGCCCCTACGGAAGGAACCCTACGGGCCCCTACAGAACACTACTGGCTCCTGCGGTACTCTACAGGCCTCTAGGGAACCTACGAAGCTCTACGGAGCCCTGTAGATCCTCACGGAAAAGTACGGGCCCCTTCAGACGTCTGCGGGCGCTTATGGAAACCTACAGGACCCTACGGAACTGCACGAGACTCTACAGGCCTCTAGGGAACACTACAGGCCCCTACGGAACCGTACGAGACTCTACAGGCCCCTAGGGAACACCACAGGCCCCTACGGAACCGTACGAGACTCTACAGGCCCCTAGGGAACACCACAGGCCCCTACGGAACCCTACACAACCCTCTGGAAACTTATGGAACCCTACAAGCTCCTACCAACCCCTGCGGGCACTTACACAACCCTACAGGCCCCTACGGAAATCTACGGGACTCTACGGGCCCCTAGGGAAGCCTACAGATTTCGACGGAACCCTACGAGCCCCTCTGGAACCCTACAGAATACTCCAGGACCCGACAGCACTCTACAAGATCCTTAGCAACACAACGGAACCTCACTAAAACCCTATGGGCTCCTACAGAACACTGCAGGTGCCTACGGAACCCTACAGACCCCTGCGGAATACTACCAGCCACTACGGAAACCTATGGCCCCTACGGAACTCTACGGAACCTGACAGAAACACTGTGCGCCCCTACAGGCCCTTCCGGGCACTTGCAGAACTCTGCAGGAACCCACGGATCTTTATGGAACCGTACCAGCCCCTACGGAAGCCTAAAGACCCTTGCAGGCAGTTACGGAACGGTACAGGGCCCTACAGAACTTTACCAGCCACTACGGAACTCTACGGGCCCCTACGGAACCCTGCAGAACCCTCCGGAACCTTACAGAATCCCACAGACTCCTACAGACTCCTGCGGGCACTTACACAACCCTACAGGCCCCTACAGAACACTGCCAGCCCCTACGGAAGGAACCCTACGGGCCCCTACAGAACACTACTGGCTCCTGCGGTACTCTACAGGCCTCTAGGGAACCTACGAAGCTCTACGGAGCCCTGTAGATCCTCACGGAAAAGTACGGGCCCCTTCAGACGTCTGCGGGCGCTTATGGAAACCTACAGGACCCTACGGAACTGCACGAGACTCTACAGGCCTCTAGGGAACACCACAGGCCCCTACGGAACCGTACGAGACTCTACCTGCCCTTAGGGAACACCACAGGCCCCTACGGAACCGTACGAGACTCTCCAGGCCCCTAGGGAACCCTACAGATTTCGACGGAACCCTACGAGCCCCTCTGGAACCCTACAGAATACTCCAGGACCCGACAGCACTCTACAAGACCCTTAGCAACACAACGGAACCTCACTAAAATCGTATGGGCTCCTACAGAACACTGCAGGTGCCTACGGAACCCTACAGGTCCATACAGAACCCCACAGGGCCCTACGGAACTTTACCAGCCACTACGGAACTCTACGGGCCCCTACGGAACCCTGCAGAACCCTCCGGAACCTTACAGAATCCCACAGACTCCTACAGACTCCTGCGGGCACTTACACAACCCTAGAGGCCCCTACGGAACACTGCCAGCCCCTGTGGAAGGAACCGTACGGGCCCCTACAGAACACTACTGGCTCCTGCGGTACTCTACAGGCCTCTAGGAAACCTACGAAGCTCTACGGAGCCCTATGGATCCTTACGGAGCAGTGCGGGCCCCTTCAGACCTCTGCGGGCGCTTATGGAAACCTACAGGACCCTATGGAACTGTACGAGACTCTACAGGCCCCTAGGGAACACCACAGGCCCCTACGGAACCGTACGAGACTCTACAGGCTCCTAGGGAACATCACCGGCCCCTACGGAACCCTACACAACCCTCTGGAATCTTATGGAACCCTACAAGCTCCTACCAACCCCTGCGGGCACTTACACAACCCTACAGGCCCCTACGGAAATCTACGGGACTCTACGGGCCCCTAGGGAAGCCTACAGATTTCGACGGAACCCTACAAGCCCCTCTGGAACCCTACAGAATACTCCAGGACCCGACAGCACTCTACAAGACCCTTAGCAACACAACGGAACCTCACTAAAACCCTATGGGCTCCTACAGAACACTGCAGGTGCCTACGGAACCCTACAGACCCCTGCGGAATACTACCAGCCACTACGGAAACCTATGGCCCCTACGGAACTCTACGGAACCTGACAGAAACACTGTGCGCCCCTACAGGCCCTTCCGGGCACTTGCAGAACTCTGCAGGAACCCACGGATCTTTATGGAACCGTACCAGCCCCTACGGAAGCCTAAAGACCCTTGCAGGCAGTTACGGAACGGTACAGGACCCTACAGAACTTTACCAGCCACTACGGAACTCTATGGGCCCCTACGGAACCCTGCAGAACCCTCCGGAACCTTACAGAATCCCACAGACTCCTACAGACTCCTGCGGGCACTTACACAACCCTAGAGGCCCCTACGGAACACTGCCAGCCCCTACGGAAGGAACCCTACGGGCCCCTACAGAACACTACTGGCTCCTGCGGTACTCTACAGGCCTCTAGGGAACCTACGAAGCTCTACGGAGCCCTGTAGATCCTCACGGAAAAGTACGGGCCCCTTCAGACGTCTGCGGGCGCTTATGGAAACCTACAGGACCCTACGGAACTGCACGAGACTCTACAGGCCTCTAGGGAACACCACAGGCCCCTACGGAACCGTACGAGACTCTACAGGCCCCTAGGGAACACCACAGGCCCCTACGGAACCGTACGAGACTCTACAGGCCCCTAGGAAACACCACAGGCCCCTACGGAACCCTACACAACCCTCTGGAAACTTATGGAACCCTACAAGATCCTACCAACCCCTGCGGGCACTTACACAACCCTACAGGCCCCTACGGAAATCTACGGGACTCTACGGGCCCCTAGGGAAGCCTACAGATTTCGACGGAACCCTACGAGCCCCTCTGGAACCCTACAGAATACTACAGGACCCGACAGCACTCTACAAGACCCTTAGCAACACAACGGAACCTCACTAAAACCCTATGGGCTCCTACAGAACACTGCAGGTGCCTACGGAACCCTACAGACCCCTGCGGAATACTACCAGCCACTACGGAAACCTATGGCCCCTACGGAACTCTACGGAACCTGACAGAAACACTGTGCGCCCCTACAGGCCCTTCCGGGCACTTGCAGAACTCTGCAGGAACCCACGGATCTTTATGGAACCGTACCAGCCCCTACGGAAGCCTAAAGACCCTTGCAGGCAGTTACGGAACGGTACAGGACCCTACAGAACTTTACCAGCCACTACGGAACTCTATGGGCCCCTACGGAACCCTGCAGAACCCTCCGGAACCTTACAGAATCCCACAGACTCCTACAGACTCCTGCGGGCACTTACACAACCCTAGAGGCCCCTACGGAACACTGCCAGCCCCTACGGAAGGAACCCTACGGGCCCCTACAGAACACTACTGGCTCCTGCGGTACTCTACAGGCCTCTAGGGAACCTACGAAGCTCTACGGAGCCCTGTAGATCCTCACGGAAAAGTACGGGCCCCTTCAGACGTCTGCGGGCGCTTATGGAAACCTACAGGACCCTACGGAACTGCACGAGACTCTACAGGCCTCTAGGGAACACCACAGGCCCCTACGGAACCGTACGAGACTCTACAGGCCCCTAGGGAACACCACAGGCCCCTACGGAACCGTACGAGACTCTACAGGCCCCTAGGGAACACCACAGGCCCCTACGGAACCCTACACAACCCTCTGGAAACTTATGGAACCCTACAAGCTCCTACCAACCCCTGCGGGCACTTACACAACCCTACAGGCCCCTACGGAAATCTACGGGACTCTACGGGCCCCTAGGGAAGCCTACAGATTTCGACGGAACCCTACGAGCCCCTCTGGAACCCTACAGAATACTACAGGACCCGACAGCACTCTACAAGACCCTTAGCAACACAACGGAACCTCACTAAAACCCTATGGGCTCCTACAGAACACTGCAGGTGCCTACGGAACCCTACAGACCCCTGCGGAATACTACCAGCCACTACGGAAACCTATGGCCCCTACGGAACTCTACGGAACCTGACAGAAACACTGTGCGCCCCTACAGGCCCTTCCGGGCACTTGCAGAACTCTGCAGGAACCCACGGATCTTTATGGAACCGTACCAGCCCCTACGGAAGCCTAAAGACCCTTGCAGGCAGTTACGGAACGGTACAGGGCCCTACAGAACTTTACCAGCCACTACGGAACTCTACGGGCCCCTACGGAACCCTGCAGAACCCTCCGGAACCTTACAGAATCCCACAGACTCCTACAGACTCCTGCGGGCACTTACACAACCCTAGAGGCCCCTACGGAACACTGCCAGCCCCTACGGAAGGAACCCTACGGGCCCCTACAGAACACTACTGGCTCCTGCGGTACTCTACAGGCTTCTAGGGAACCTACGAAGCTCTGCGGAGCCCTGTAGATCCTTACGGAACAGTACGGGCCCCTTCAGACCTCTGCGGGCGCTTATGGAAACCTACAGGACCCTACGGAACTGCACGAGACTCTACAGGCCTCTAGGGAACACCACAGGCCCCTACGGAACCGTACGAGACTCTACAGGCCCTTAGGGAACACCACAGGCCCCTACGGAACCGTACGAGACTCTCCAGGCCCCTAGGGAACCCTACAGATTTCGACGGAACCCTACGAGCCCCTCTGGAACCCTACAGAATACTCCAGGACCCGACAGCACTCTACAAGACCCTTAGCAACACAACGGAACCTCACTAAAACCCTATGGGCTCCTACAGAACACTGCAGGTGCCTACGGAACCCTACAGACCCCTACGGAACCCTACAGACACCTGCAGGCACTTACAGAACCCTGCAGGCCCCTACGGAACCCTACAGGTCCATACAGAACCCCACAGGGCCCTACGGAACTTTACCAGCCACTACGGAACTCTACGGGCCCCTACGGAACCCTGCAGAACCCTCCGGAACCTTACAGAATCCCACAGACTCCTACAGACTCCTGCGGGCACTTACACAACCCTAGAGGCCCCTACGGAACACTGCCAGCCCCTGTGGAAGGAACCGTACGGGCCCCTACAGAACACTACTGGCTCCTGCGGTACTCTACAGGCCTCTAGGAAACCTACGAAGCTCTACGGAGCCCTATGGATCCTTACGGAGCAGTGCGGGCCCCTTCAGACCTCTGCGGGCGCTTATGGAAACCTACAGGACCCTATGGAACTGTACGAGACTCTACAGGCCCCTAGGGAACACCACAGGCCCCTACGGAACCGTACGAGACTCTACAGGCTCCTAGGGAACATCACCGGCCCCTACGGAACCCTACACAACCCTCTGGAATCTTATGGAACCCTACAAGCTCCTACCAACCCCTGCGGGCACTTACACAACCCTACAGGCCCCTACGGAAATCTACGGGACTCTACGGGCCCCTAGGGAAGCCTACAGATTTCGACGGAACCCTACAAGCCCCTCTGGAACCCTACAGAATACTCCAGGACCCGACAGCACTCTACAAGACCCTTAGCAACACAACGGAACCTCACTAAAACCCTATGGGCTCCTACAGAACACTGCAGGTGCCTACGGAACCCTACAGACCCCTGCGGAATACTACCAGCCACTACGGAAACCTATGGCCCCTACGGAACTCTACGGAACCTGACAGAAACACTGTGCGCCCCTACAGGCCCTTCCGGGCACTTGCAGAACTCTGCAGGAACCCACGGATCTTTATGGAACCGTACCAGCCCCTACGGAAGCCTAAAGACCCTTGCAGGCAGTTACGGAACGGTACAGGACCCTACAGAACTTTACCAGCCACTACGGAACTCTATGGGCCCCTACGGAACCCTGCAGAACCCTCCGGAACCTTACAGAATCCCACAGACTCCTACAGACTCCTGCGGGCACTTACACAACCCTAGAGGCCCCTACGGAACACTGCCAGCCCCTACGGAAGGAACCCTACGGGCCCCTACAGAACACTACTGGCTCCTGCGGTACTCTACAGGCCTCTAGGGAACCTACGAAGCTCTACGGAGCCCTGTAGATCCTCACGGAAAAGTACGGGCCCCTTCAGACGTCTGCGGGCGCTTATGGAAACCTACAGGACCCTACGGAACTGCACGAGACTCTACAGGCCTCTAGGGAACACTACAGGCCCCTACGGAACCGTACGAGACTCTACAGGCCCCTAGGGAACACCACAGGCCCCTACGGAACCGTACGAGACTCTACAGGCCCCTAGGGAACACCACAGGCCCCTATGGAACCCTACACAACCCTCTGGAAACTTATGGAACCCTACAAGCTCCTACCAACCCCTGCGGGCACTTACACAACCCTACAGGCCCCTACGGAAATCTACGGGACTCTACGGGCCCCTAGGGAAGCCTACAGATTTCGACGGAACCCTACGAGCCCCTCTGGAACCCTACAGAATACTCCAGGACCCGACAGCACTCTACAAGATCCTTAGCAACACAACGGAACCTCACTAAAACCCTATGGGCTCCTACAGAACACTGCAGGTGCCTACGGAACCCTACAGACCCCTGCGGAATACTACCAGCCACTACGGAAACCTATGGCCCCTACGGAACTCTACGGAACCTGACAGAAACACTGTGCGCCCCTACAGGCCCTTCCGGGCACTTGCAGAACTCTGCAGGAACCCACGGATCTTTATGGAACCGTACCAGCCCCTACGGAAGCCTAAAGACCCTTGCAGGCAGTTACGGAACGGTACAGGGCCCTACAGAACTTTACCAGCCACTACGGAACTCTACGGGCCCCTACAGAACCCTGCAGAACCCTCCGGAACCTTACAGAATCCCACAGACTCCTACAGACTCCTGCGGGCACTTACACAACCCTACAGGCCCCTACAGAACACTGCCAGCCCCTACGGAAGGAACCCTACAGGCCCCTACAGAACACTACTGGCTCCTGCGGTACTCTACAGGCCTCTAGGGAACCTACGAAGCTCTGCGGAGCCCTGTAGATCCTTACGGAACAGTACGGGCCCCTTCAGACCTCTGCGGGCGCTTATGGAAACCTACAGGACCCTACGGAACTGCACGAGACTCTACAGGCCTCTAGGGAACACCACAGGCCCCTACGGAACTCTACGAGACTCTACAGGCCCTTAGGGAACACCACAGGCCCCTACGGAACCGTACGAGACTCTCCAGGCCCCTAGGGAACCCTACAGATTTCGACGGAACCCTACGAGCCCCTCTGGAACCCTACAGAATACTCCAGGACCCGACAGCACTCTACAAGACCCTTAGCAACACAACGGAACCTCACTAAAACCCTATGGGCTCCTACAGAACACTGCAGGTGCCTACGGAACCCTACAGACCCCTACGGAACCCTACAGACACCTGCGGGCACTTACAGAAGCCTGCAGGCCCCTACGGAACCCTACAGGTCCATACAGAACCCCACAGGGCCCTAGGGAAGTTTACCAGCCACTACGGAACTCTACGGGCCCCTACGGAACCCTGCAGAACCCTCCGGAACCTTACAGAATCCCACAGACTCCTACAGACTCCTGCGGGCACTTACACAACCCTAGAGGCCCCTACGGAACACTGCCAGCCCCTGTGGAAGGAACCGTACGGGCCCCTACAGAACACTACTGGCTCCTGCGGTACTCTACAGGCCTCTAGGAAACCTACGAAGCTCTACGGAGCCCTATGGATCCTTACGGAGCAGTGCGGGCCCCTTCAGACCTCTGCGGGCGCTTATGGAAACCTACAGGACCCTATGGAACTGTACGAGACTCTACAGGCCCCTAGGGAAAACCACAGGCCCCTACGGAACCGTACGAGACTCTACAGGCTCCTAGGGAACATCACCGGCCCCTACGGAACCCTACACAACCCTCTGGAATCTTATGGAACCCTACAAGCTCCTACCAACCCCTGCGGGCACTTACACAACCCTACAGGCCCCTACGGAAATCTACGGGACTCTACGGGCCCCTAGGGAAGCCTACAGATTTCGACGGAACCCTACAAGCCCCTCTGGAACCCTACAGAATACTCCAGGACCCGACAGCACTCTACAAGACCCTTAGCAACACAACGGAACCTCACTAAAACCCTATGGGCTCCTACAGAACACTGCAGGTGCCTACGGAACCCTACAGACCCCTGCGGAATACTACCAGCCACTACGGAAACCTATGGCCCCTACGGAACTCTACGGAACCTGACAGAAACACTGTGCGCCCCTACAGGCCCTTCCGGGCACTTGCAGAACTCTGCAGGAACCCACGGATCTTTATGGAACCGTACCAGCCCCTACGGAAGCCTAAAGACCCTTGCAGGCAGTTACGGAACGGTACAGGACCCTACAGAACTTTACCAGCCACTACGGAACTCTATGGGCCCCTACGGAACCCTGCAGAACCCTCCGGAACCTTACAGAATCCCACAGACTCCTACAGACTCCTGCGGGCACTTACACAACCCTAGAGGCCCCTACGGAACACTGCCAGCCCCTACGGAAGGAACCCTACGGGCCCCTACAGAACACTACTGGCTCCTGCGGTACTCTACAGGCCTCTAGGGAACCTACGAAGCTCTACGGAGCCCTGTAGATCCTCACGGAAAAGTACGGGCCCCTTCAGACGTCTGCGGGCGCTTATGGAAACCTACAGGACCCTACGGAACTGCACGAGACTCTACAGGCCTCTAGGGAACACTACAGGCCCCTACGGAACCGTACGAGACTCTACAGGCCCCTAGGGAACACCACAGGCCCCTACGGAACCGTACGAGACTCTACAGGCCCCTAGGGAACACCACAGGCCCCTATGGAACCCTACACAACCCTCTGGAAACTTATGGAACCCTACAAGCTCCTACCAACCCCTGCGGGCACTTACACAACCCTACAGGCCCCTACGGAAATCTACGGGACTCTACGGGCCCCTAGGGAAGCCTACAGATTTCGACGGAACCCTACGAGCCCCTCTGGAACCCTACAGAATACTCCAGGACCCGACAGCACTCTACAAGATCCTTAGCAACACAACGGAACCTCACTAAAACCCTATGGGCTCCTACAGAACACTGCAGGTGCCTACGGAACCCTACAGACCCCTGCGGAATACTACCAGCCACTACGGAAACCTATGGCCCCTACGGAACTCTACGGAACCTGACAGAAACACTGTGCGCCCCTACAGGCCCTTCCGGGCACTTGCAGAACTCTGCAGGAACCCACGGATCTTTATGGAACCGTACCAGCCCCTACGGAAGCCTAAAGACCCTTGCAGGCAGTTACGGAACGGTACAGGGCCCTACAGAACTTTACCAGCCACTACGGAACTCTACGGGCCCCTACGGAACCCTGCAGAACCCTCCGGAACCTTACAGAATCCCACAGACTCCTACAGACTCCTGCGGGCACTTACACAACCCTAGAGGCCCCTACAGAACACTGCCAGCCCCTACGGAAGGAACCCTACGGGCCCCTACAGAACACTACTGGCTCCTGCGGTACTCTACAGGCCTCTAGGGAACCTACGAAGCTCTGCGGAGCCCTGTAGATCCTTACGGAACAGTACGGGCCCCTTCAGACCTCTGCGGGCGCTTATGGAAACCTACAGGACCCTACGGAACTGCACGAGACTCTACAGGCCTCTAGGGAACACCACAGGCCCCTACGGAACCGTACGAGACTCTACAGGCCCTTAGGGAACACCACAGGCCCCTACGGAACCGTACGAGACTCTCCAGGCCCCTAGGGAACCCTACAGATTTCGACGGAACCCTACGAGCCCCTCTGGAACCCTACAGAATACTCCAGGACCCGACAGCACTCTACAAGACCCTTAGCAACACAACAGAACCTCACTAAAACCCTATGGGCTCCTACAGAACACTGCAGGTGCCTACGGAACCCTACAGACCCCTACGGAACCCTACAGACACCTGCAGGCACTTACAGAACCCTGCAGGCCCCTACGGAACCCTACAGGTCCATACAGAACCCCACAGGGCCCTACGGAACTTTACCAGCCACTACGGAACTCTACGGGCCCCTACGGAACCCTGCAGAACCCTCCGGAACCTTACAGAATCCCACAGACTCCTACAGACTCCTGCGGGCACTTACACAACCCTAGAGGCCCCTACGGAACACTGCCAGCCCCTGTGGAAGGAACCGTACGGGCCCCTACAGAACACTACTGGCTCCTGCGGTACTCTACAGGCCTCTAGGAAACCTACGAAGCTCTACGGAGCCCTATGGATCCTTACGGAGCAGTGCGGGCCCCTTCAGACCTCTGCGGGCGCTTATGGAAACCTACAGGACCCTATGGAACTGTACGAGACTCTACAGGCCCCTAGGGAAAACCACAGGCCCCTACGGAACCGTACGAGACTCTACAGGCTCCTAGGGAACATCACCGGCCCCTACGGAACCCTACACAACCCTCTGGAATCTTATGGAACCCTACAAGCTCCTACCAACCCCTGCGGGCACTTACACAACCCTACAGGCCCCTACGGAAATCTACGGGACTCTACGGGCCCCTAGGGAAGCCTACAGATTTCGACGGAACCCTACAAGCCCCTCTGGAACCCTACAGAATACTCCAGGACCCGACAGCACTCTACAAGACCCTTAGCAACACAACGGAACCTCACTAAAACCCTATGGGCTCCTACAGAACACTGCAGGTGCCTACGGAACCCTACAGACCCCTACGGAACCCTACAGACACCTGCAGGCACTTACAGAACCCTGCAGGCCCCTACGGAACCCTACAGGTCCATACAGAACCCCACAGGGCCCTACGGAACTTTACCAGCCACTACGGAACTCTACGGGCCCCTACGGAACCCTGCAGAACCCTCCGGAACCTTACAGAATCCCACAGACTCCTACAGACTCCTGCGGGCACTTACACAACCCTAGAGGCCCCTACGGAACACTGCCAGCCCCTGTGGAAGGAACCGTACGGGCCCCTACAGAACACTACTGGCTCCTGCGGTACTCTACAGGCCTCTAGGAAACCTACGAAGCTCTACGGAGCCCTATGGATCCTTACGGAGCAGTGCGGGCCCCTTCAGACCTCTGCGGGCGCTTATGGAAACCTACAGGACCCTATGGAACTGTACGAGACTCTACAGGCCCCTAGGGAAAACCACAGGCCCCTACGGAACCGTACGAGACTCTACAGGCTCCTAGGGAACATCACCGGCCCCTACGGAACCCTACACAACCCTCTGGAATCTTATGGAACCCTACAAGCTCCTACCAACCCCTGCGGGCACTTACACAACCCTACAGGCCCCTACGGAAATCTACGGGACTCTACGGGCCCCTAGGGAAGCCTACAGATTTCGACGGAACCCTACAAGCCCCTCTGGAACCCTACAGAATACTCCAGGACCCGACAGCACTCTACAAGACCCTTAGCAACACAACGGAACCTCACTAAAACCCTATGGGCTCCTACAGAACACTGCAGGTGCCTACGGAACCCTACAGACCCCTGCGGAATACTACCAGCCACTACGGAAACCTATGGCCCCTACGGAACTCTACGGAACCTGACAGAAACACTGTGCGCCCCTACAGGCCCTTCCGGGCACTTGCAGAACTCTGCAGGAACCCACGGATCTTTATGGAACCGTACCAGCCCCTACGGAAGCCTAAAGACCCTTGCAGGCAGTTACGGAACGGTACAGGACCCTACAGAACTTTACCAGCCACTACGGAACTCTATGGGCCCCTACGGAACCCTGCAGAACCCTCCGGAACCTTACAGAATCCCACAGACTCCTACAGACTCCTGCGGGCACTTACACAACCCTAGAGGCCCCGACGGAACACTGCCAGCCCCTACGGAAGGAACCCTACGGGCCCCTACAGAACACTACTGGCTCCTGCGGTACTCTACAGGCCTCTAGGGAACCTACGAAGCTCTACGGAGCCCTGTAGATCCTCACGGAAAAGTACGGGCCCCTTCAGACGTCTGCGGGCGCTTATGGAAACCTACAGGACCCTACGGAACTGCACGAGACTCTACAGGCCTCTAGGGAACACTACAGGCCCCTACGGAACCGTACGAGACTCTACAGGCCCCTAGGGAACACCACAGGCCCCTACGGAACCGTACGAGACTCTACAGGCCCCTAGGGAACACCACAGGCCCCTACGGAACCCTACACAACCCTCTGGAAACTTATGGAACCCTACAAGCTCCTACCAACCCCTGCGGGCACTTACACAACCCTACAGGCCCCTACGGAAATCTACGGGACTCTACGGGCCCCTAGGGAAGCCTACAGATTTCAACGGAACCCTACGAGCCCCTCTGGAACCCTACAGAATACTCCAGGACCCGACAGCACTCTACAAGATCCTTAGCAACACAACGGAACCTCACTAAAACCCTATGGGCTCCTACAGAACACTGCAGGTGCCTACGGAACCCTACAGACCCCTGCGGAATACTACCAGCCACTACGGAAACCTATGGCCCCTACGGAACTCTACGGAACCTGGCAGAAACACTGTGCGCCCCTACAGGCCCTTCCGGGCACTTGCAGAACTCTGCAGGAACCCACGGATCTTTATGGAACCGTACCAGCCCCTACGGAAGCCTAAAGACCCTTGCAGGCAGTTACGGAACGGTACAGGGCCCTACAGAACTTTACCAGCCACTACGGAACTCTACGGGCCCCTACGGAACCCTGCAGAACCCTCCGGAACCTTACAGAATCCCACAGACTCCTACAGACTCCTGCGGGCACTTACACAACCCTAGAGGCCCCTACAGAACACTGCCAGCCCCTACGGAAGGAACCCTACGGGCCCCTACAGAACACTACTGGCTCCTGCGGTACTCTACAGGCCTCTAGGGAACCTACGAAGCTCTGCGGAGCCCTGTAGATCCTTACGGAACAGTACGGGCCCCTTCAGACCTCTGCGGGCGCTTATGGAAACCTACAGGACCCTACGGAACTGCACGAGACTCTACAGGCCTCTAGGGAACACCACAGGCCCCTACGGAACCGTACGAGACTCTACAGGCCCTTAGGGAACACCACAGGCCCCTACGGAACCGTACGAGACTCTCCAGGCCCCTAGGGAACCCTACAGATTTCGACGGAACCCTACGAGCCCCTCTGGAACCCTACAGAATACTCCAGGACCCGACAGCACTCTACAAGACCCTTAGCAACACAACGGAACCTCACTAAAACCCTATGGGCTCCTACAGAACACTGCAGGTGCCTACGGAACCCTACAGACCCCTACGGAACCCTACAGACACCTGCAGGCACTTACAGAACCCTGCAGGCCCCTACGGAACCCTACAGGTCCATACAGAACCCCACAGGGCCCTACGGAACTTTACCAGCCACTACGGAACTCTACGGGCCCCTACGGAACCCTGCAGAACCCTCCGGAACCTTACAGAATCCCACAGACTCCTACAGACTCCTGCGGGCACTTACACAACCCTAGAGGCCCCTACGGAACACTGCCAGCCCCTGTGGAAGGAACCGTACGGGCCCCTACAGAACACTACTGGCTCCTGCGGTACTCTACAGGCCTCTAGGAAACCTACGAAGCTCTACGGAGCCCTATGGATCCTTACGGAGCAGTGCGGGCCCCTTCAGACCTCTGCGGGCGCTTATGGAAACCTACAGGACCCTATGGAACTGTACGAGACTCTACAGGCCCCTAGGGAAAACCACAGGCCCCTACGGAACCGTACGAGACTCTACAGGCTCCTAGGGAACATCACCGGCCCCTACGAAACCCTACACAACCCTCTGGAATCTTATGGAACCCTACAAGCTCCTACCAACCCCTGCGGGCACTTACACAACCCTACAGGCCCCTACGGAAATCTACGGGACTCTACAGGCCCCTAGGGAAGCCTACAGATTTCGACGGAACCCTACAAGCCCCTCTGGAACCCTACAGAATACTCCAGGACCCGACAGCACTCTACAAGACCCTTAGCAACACAACGGAACCTCACTAAAACCCTATGGGCTCCTACAGAACACTGCAGGTGCCTACGGAACCCTACAGACCCCTGCGGAATACTACCAGCCACTACGGAAACCTATGGCCCCTACGGAACTCTACGGAACCTGACAGAAACACTGTGCGCCCCTACAGGCCCTTCCGGGCACTTGCAGAACTCTGCAGGAACCCACGGATCTTTATGGAACCGTACCAGCCCCTACGGAAGCCTAAAGACCCTTGCAGGCAGTTACGGAACGGTACAGGGCCCTACAGAACTTTACCAGCCACTACGGAACTCTACGGGCCCCTACGGAACCCTGCAGAACCCTCCGGAACCTTACAGAATCCCACAGACTCCTACAGACTCCTGCGGGCACTTACACAACCCTAGAGGCCCCTACAGAACACTGCCAGCCCCTACGGAAGGAACCCTACGGGCCCCTACAGAACACTACTGGCTCCTGCGGTACTCTACAGGCCTCTAGGGAACCTACGAAGCTCTGCGGAGCCCTGTAGATCCTTACGGAACAGTACGGGCCCCTTCAGACCTCTGCGGGCGCTTATGGAAACCTACAGGACCCTACGGAACTGCACGAGACTCTACAGGCCTCTAGGGAACACCACAGGCCCCTACGGAACCGTACGAGACTCTACAGGCCCTTAGGGAACACCACAGGCCCCTACGGAACCGTACGAGACTCTCCAGGCCCCTAGGGAACCCTACAGATTTCGACGGAACCCTACGAGCCCCTCTGGAACCCTACAGAATACTCCAGGACCCGACAGCACTCTACAAGACCCTTAGCAACACAACGGAACCTCACTAAAACCCTATGGGCTCCTACAGAACACTGCAGGTGCCTACGGAACCCTACAGACCCCTACGGAACCCTACAGACACCTGCAGGCACTTACAGAACCCTGCAGGCCCCTACGGAACCCTACAGGTCCATACAGAACCCCACAGGGCCCTACGGACTTTACCAGCCACTACGGAACTCTACGGGCCCCTACGGAACCCTGCAGAACCCTCCGGAACCTTACAGAATCCCACAGACTCCTACAGACTCCTGCGGGCACTTACACAACCCTAGAGGCCCCTACGGAACACTGCCAGCCCCTGTGGAAGGAACCGTACGGGCCCCTACAGAACACTACTGGCTCCTGCGGTACTCTACAGGCCTCTAGGAAACCTACGAAGCTCTACGGAGCCCTATGGATCCTTACGGAGCAGTGCGGGCCCCTTCAGACCTCTGCGGGTGCTTATGGAAACCTACAGGACCCTATGGAACTGTACGAGACTCTACAGGCCCCTAGGGAAAACCACAGGCCCCTACGGAACCGTACGAGACTCTACAGGCTCCTAGGGAACATCACCGGCCCCTACGAAACCCTACACAACCCTCTGGAATCTTATGGAACCCTACAAGCTCCTACCAACCCCTGCAGGCACTTACACAACCCTACAGGCCCCTACGGAAATCTACGGGACTCTACAGGCCCCTAGGGAAGCCTACAGATTTCGACGGAACCCTACAAGCCCCTCTGGAACCCTACAGAATACTCCAGGACCCGACAGCACTCTACAAGACCCTTAGCAACACAACGGAACCTCACTAAAACCCTATGGGCTCCTACAGAACACTGCAGGTGCCTACGGAACCCTACAGACCCCTGCGGAATACTACCAGCCACTACGGAAACCTATGGCCCCTACGGAACTCTACGGAACCTGACAGAAACACTGTGCGCCCCTACAGGCCCTTCCGGGCACTTGCAGAACTCTGCAGGAACCCACGGATCTTTATGGAACCGTACCAGCCCCTACGGAAGCCTAAAGACCCTTGCAGGCAGTTACGGAACGGTACAGGACCCTACAGAACTTTACCAGCCACTACGGAACTCTATGGGCCCCTACGGAACCCTGCAGAACCCTCCGGAACCTTACAGAATCCCACAGACTCCTACAGACTCCTGCGGGCACTTACACAACCCTAGAGGCCCCTACGGAACACTGCCAGCCCCTACGGAAGGAACCCTACGGGCCCCTACAGAACACTACTGGCTCCTGCGGTAATCTACAGGCCTCTAGGGAACCTACGAAGCTCTACGGAGCCCTGTAGATCCTCACGGAAAAGTACGGGCCCCTTCAGACGTCTGCGGGCGCTTATGGAAACCTACAGGACCCTACGGAACTGCACGAGACTCTACAGGCCTCTAGGGAACACTACAGGCCCCTACGGAACCGTACGAGACTCTACAGGCCCCTAGGGAACACCACAGGCCCCTACGGAACCGTACGAGACTCTACAGGCCCCTAGGGAACACCACAGGCCCCTACGGAGCCCTACACAACCCTCTGGAAACTTATGGAACCCTACAAGCTCCTACCAACCCCTGCGGGCACTTACACAACCCTACAGGCCCCTACGGAAATCTACGGGACTCTACGGGCCCCTAGGGAAGCCTACAGATTTCGACGGAACCCTACGAGCCCCTCTGGAACCCTACAGAATACTCCAGGACCCGACAGCACTCTACAAGATCCTTAGCAACACAACGGAACCTCACTAAAACCCTATGGGCTCCTACAGAACACTGCAGGTGCCTACGGAACCCTACAGACCCCTGCGGAATACTACCAGCCACTACGGAAACCTATGGCCCCTACGGAACTCTACGGAACCTGACAGAAACACTGTGCGCCCCTACAGGCCCTTCCGGGCACTTGCAGAACTCTGCAGGAACCCACGGATCTTTATGGAACCGTACCAGCCCCTACGGAAGCCTAAAGACCCTTGCAGACACTTACGGAACGGTACAGGACCCTACAGAACTTTACCAGCCACTACGGAACTCTATGGGCCCCTACGGAACCCTGCAGAACCCTCCGGAACCTTACAGAATCCCACGAACTCCTACAGACTCCTGCGGGCACTTACAAAACCCTAGAGGCCCCTACGGAACACTGCCAGCCCCTACGGAAGGAACCCTACGGGCCCCTACAGAACACTACTGGCTCCTGCGGTACTCTACAGGCCTCTAGGGAACCTACGAAGCTCTACGGAGCCCTGTAGATCCTCACGGAAAAGTATGGGCCCCTTCAGACCTCTGCGGGCGCTTATGGAAACCTACAGGACCCTACGGAACTGCACGAGACTCTACAGGCCTCTAGGGAACACCACAGGCCCCTACGGAACCGTACGAGACTCTACAGGCCCCTAGGGAACACCACAGGCCCTTACGGAACCGTACGAGACTCTACAGGCCCCTAGGGAACACCACAGGCCCCTACGGAACCCTACACAACCCTCTGGAAACTTATGGAACCCTACAAGCTCCTACCAACCCCTGCGGGCACTTACACAACCCTACAGGCCCCTACGGAAATCTACGGGACTCTACGGGCCCCTAGGGAAGCCTACAGATTTCGACGGAACCCTACGAGCCCCTCTGGAACCCTACAGAATACTCCAGGACCCGACAGCACTCTACAAGATCCTTAGCAACACAACGGAACCTCACTAAAACCCTATGGGCTCCTACAGAACACTGCAGGTGCCTACGGAACCCTACAGACCCCTGCGGAATACTACCAGCCACTACGGAAACCTATGGCCCCTACGGAACTCTACGGAACCTGACAGAAACACTGTGCGCCCCTACAGGCCCTTCCGGGCACTTGCAGAACTCTGCAGGAACCCACGGATCTTTATGGAACCGTACCAGCCCCTACGGAAGCCTAAAGACCCTTGCAGACACTTACGGAACGGTACAGGACCCTACAGAACTTTACCAGCCACTACGGAACTCTATGGGCCCCTACGGAACCCTGCAGAACCCTCCGGAACCTTACAGAATCCCACGAACTCCTACAGACTCCTGCGGGCACTTACAAAACCCTAGAGGCCCCTACGGAACACTGCCAGCCCCTACGGAAGGAACCCTACGGGCCCCTACAGAACACTACTGGCTCCTGCGGTACTCTACAGGCCTCTAGGGAACCTACAAAGCTCTACGGAGCCCTGTAGATCCTCACGGAAAAGTATGGGCCCCTTCAGACCTCTGCGGGCGCTTATGGAAACCTACAGGACCCTACGGAACTGCACGAGACTCTACAGGCCTCTAGGGAACACCACAGGCCCCTACGGAACCGTACGAGACTCTACAGGCCCCTAGGGAACACCACAGGCCCTTACGGAACCGTACGAGACTCTACAGGCCCCTAGGGAACACCACAGGCCCCTACGGAACCCTACACAACCCTCTGGAAACTTATGGAACCCTACAAGCTCCTACCAACCCCTGCGGGCACTTACACAACCCTACAGGCCCCTACGGAAATCTACGGGACTCTACGGGCCCCTAGGGAAGCCTACAGATTTCGACGGAACCCTACAAGCCCCTCTGGAACCCTACAGAATACTCCAGGACCCGACAGCACTCTACAAGACCCTTAGCAACACAACGGAACCTCACTAAAACCCTATGGGCTCCTACAGAACACTGCAGGTGCCTACGGAACCCTACAGACCCCTACGGAATACTACCAGACACTACGGAACCTATGGCCCCTATGGAACTCTACGGAACCTGACAGAAACACTGTGCGCCCCTACAGGCCCTTCCGGGCACTTGCAGAACTCTGCAGGAACCCACGGATCTTTATGGAACCGTACCAGCCCCTACGGAAGCCTAAAGACCCTTGCAGGCAGTTACGGAACGGTACAGGGCCCTACAGAACTTTACCAGCCACTACGGAACTCTATGGGCCCCTACGGAACCCTGCAGAACCCTCCGGAACCTTACAGAATCCCACGAACTCCTACAGACTCCTGCGGGCACTTACACAACCCTACAGGCCCCTACGGAACACTGCCAGCCCCTACGGAAGGAACCCTACGGGCCCCTACAGAACACTACTGGCTCCTGCGGTACTCTACAGGCCTCTAGGGAACCTACGAAGCTCTACGGAGCCCTGTAGATCCTTACGGAAAAGTACGGGCCCCTTCAGACGTCTGCGGGCACTTATGGAAACCTACAGGACCCTACGGAACTGCACGAGACTCTACAGGCCTCTAGGGAACACTACAGGCCCCTACGGAACCGTACGAGACTCTACAGGCCCCTAGGGAACACCACAGGCCCCTACGGAACCGTACGAGACTCTCCAGGCCCCTAGGGAACCCTACAGATTTCGACGGAACCCTACGAGCTTCTCTGGAACCCTACAGAATACTCCAGGACCCGACAGCACTCTACAAGACCCTTAGCAACACAACGGAACCTCACTAAAACCCTATGGGCTCCTACAGAACACTGCAGGTGCCTACGGAACCCTACAGACCCCTACGGAACCCTACAGACACCTGCAGGCACTTACAGAACCCTGCAGGCCCCTACGGAACCCTACAGGTCCATACAGAACCCCACAGGGCCCTACGGAACTTTACCAGCCACTACGGAACTCTACGGGCCCCTACGGAACCCTGCAGAACCCTCCGGAACCTTACAGAATCCCACAGACTCCTACAGACTCCTGCGGGCACTTACACAACCCTAGAGGCCCCTACGGAACACTGCCAGCCCCTGTGGAAGGAACCGTACGGGCCCCTACAGAACACTACTGGCTCCTGCGGTACTCTACAGGCCTCTAGGAAACCTACGAAGCTCTACGGAGCCCTATGGATCCTTATGGAGCAGTACGGGCCTCTTCAGACCTCTGCGGGCGCTTATGGAAACCTACAGGACCCTATGGAACTGTACAAGACTCTACAGGCCCCTAGGGAACACCAAAGGCCCCTACGGAACCGTACGAGACTCTACAGGCCCCTAGGTAACACCACAGGCCCTTACGGAACCGTACGAGACTCTACAGGCCCCTAGGGAACACCACAGGCCCCTACGGAACCCTACACAACCCTCTGGAAACTTATGGAACCCTACAAGCTCCTACCAACCCCTGCGGGCACTTACACAACCCTACAGGCCCCTACGGAAATCTACGGGACTCTACGGGCCCCTAGGGAACCCTACAGATTTCGACGGAACCCTACGAGCCCCTCTGGAACCCTACAGAATACTCCAGGACCCGACAGCATTCTACAAGATCCTTAGCAACACAACGGAACCTCACTAAAACCCTATGGGCTCCTACAGAACACTGCAGGTGCCTACGGAACCCTACAGACCCCTACGGAATACTAACAGACACTACGGAACCTATGGCCCCTACGGAGCTCTACGGAACCTGACAGAAACACTGTGCGCCCCTACAGGCCCTTCCGGGCACTTGCAGAACTCTGCAGGAACTCACGGATCTTTATGGAACCGTACCAGCCCCTACAGAAGCCTAAAGACCCTTGCAGGCAGTTACGGAACGGTACAGGACCCTACAGAACTTTACCAGCCACTACGGAACTCTATGGGCCCCTACGGAACCCTGCAGAACCCTCCGGAACCTTACAGAATCCCACGGACTCCTACAGACTCCTGCGGGCACTTACACAACCCTAGAGGCCCTTACGGAACACTACCAGCCCCTACGGAACACTGCCAGCCCCTACGGAAGGAACCGTACGGGCCCCTACAGAACACTACTGGTTCCTGCGGTACTCTACAGGCCTCTAGGGGTGACCCCATTGGGTCACCATTAAGCCACCTACAAAACCTGCCTAGACACAAGATAATGTGCCCGTCATTTTCAACGCTCAGTGTTGGTCAATAAGGCAGAACGTAACGCAAGTGCCCAACCTCTCGACACTTCTTTTGGCTGTTTTCTGGCAATCGGTTATCCAAAAGTGTCCTCCGTTATACAAGCACAGCATGGTTTGAGTTGGAAGGGACCTTGGAGACCATCTAGTTCCAAACCCCTTCCCTGGCCAGGGGCACCTCCCACCAGACCAGGTTGCTCAAAGCCCCGTCCAACCTGGCCTTGAACCCCTAGGGGGATGGGGCAGCCACAGCTTCTCTGGGCAACCTGGGCCAGGGTCTCACCACGCTCGCAGGAAAGAGTTTCTTCCTGAGATCTCATCTCAATCTCCCCTCCTTCAGTGTAAAACCCCTCACCCTCGTCCTATGGCTCCCCTCGCTGACCTAGAATCCCTCCCCAGGTTTCCTGGAGCCCCTTTAGGGACTGGAAGGGGCTCTAAGGTCTCCCCGGAGCCTTCTCTTCTGCAGGCTAAAGCCCCCCAACTCTCTCAGCCTTTCCTCACAGCAGAGGGGCTCCAGTCCTCGCAGCATCTCTGTGGCCTCCTCTGGCCCCACTCCAACAGGTCCATGTCATTCTGATGTTGGTGGCCCCAGAGCTGGAGGCAGCACCGCAGGGGGGTCTCCCCGGAGCGGAGCAGAGGGGCAGAATCCCTCCACCCCACCCCCCACCCCCCCCCACCTCACCCTGCTGGCCACGCTGCTGGGGATACAGCACAGGGTACAGGGGGCTTTCTGGGCTGCCAGCGCACATTGCGAGCTCATGTTGAGCTTCTCACCCACCAACACCCCCAAGTCCTTGTCCCTCAGGGCTGCTCTCGATACAGTTCTATTTCCTGTCTGTGGAATCCCACTCTAATGAACTGAAATGGAGGTGATTAGATGTGGTAGAACAGATGGATCCAGAAAGAATGTAGACAAGCTGAACTGGACTGAGAAAATCTAGTTTTGTGGCCGCAGAAACTTTTTCTGGCCTGTCTTGGGCTGAATGATCCTCTGAAGATCCCCTGTGGCCCCTTCACTGTCTGAAGAATCCCGTCACAAAGGGCTGCCCTGTGGGGGACTGCGGCGGGTCCGTGGAACCCTTGATTGTGGGAATGGAGTCAGGAGTTGACCTTGCAGAGATTAAAGTATATCCTTGAGAAAGAATGGAGTAGAAAACATCCTGAGAAGTAAAACAACTTTTAGGTACCAGCTGGGGACTGACAAGATAAGGAGTAGTTTTGATGTTTTGCAAGAGACAACCAATGATATATTGTTATAACAATATGTAACCAATAGTAAAAGAACACATGTGTTAAGAAAGAATATATAAGAATATACGTGTGCTAATAAAGGGGGACTGTTACTGCTTGAACTGCTGAAGATTGCTGTCCGTGTCGTTTGTCCGTCTCAACAACAACGACACTGCACTGGTTGTAGATTAATGCGGATGAGACGGATCGAGACATGCATTTGAGATGACCAGTCCTTTGAGGAAACGTGCTCTTTCACACCAGATTGTGCCTCCTTTGTGCCAATCCCGTGAGACTGTGGCCAGTCAGAACTCAGGTCAGTCAGCACTAAGGTGGTGCCTACTTGATTCCTGGAGGATTTTGACCAAAAGAAATGACAATGTAGTAGGGGGACAAATTCCACAATATGCTTTACACTGCTTATTCTCTCTTGGGCGTTCTACAAGTAGAAGAACATTGATCACGAATCTTTCCATATTTTAAGTGGAATTAGTTTTCATTTGCAATTCAGCAGAGTGGTTGAGGGAAAAGATTTCTATCTGCCATGCGTCTTTTTTTTTGGCTAAAAGAGAAGTTCCGGTCGGGGTCACTGGACAGTCCCCAAATAATAAATTGTGATTCTGGGTTAAAAGGGAGTAGGCATGGAGAATAAGTCTTCTTAGCTTATGGTAGAACATGCCTGGAAATTGTTTCCAAGACAGTCAAAATGGTAAATTATCTTTGTTGTAGGGACAATTGCCCATATTCTGATTGAAAGACATCATGTTCTTTATGTAGTGTCTATTTTAGACAATCATTTATTTACTAGAGAAGGGACTGAAATGCAAATTTTCATTCTCCCCAGAGGAACATGCTCACTAGTCACCTGTGAAGCTAAGTTTTCTGCTATGACAGCATCTCCAAGTGACGACTGATGCAGGACTGGCAGAGACAACCTGCAGTTCCAACGTCTGAAGCCCCATTCTGCACTCAGGTCACCATCAAGGAGCCTGCTATAACGTGGGGGTGCTCTTAGATGAAGCTTTTTTGCCCTCCTTGTGCCTCGCTGAAGTCTCCCTTGTTGTTGCTTGAGCTCAAAACTTCTTTCCCAGGAAACGGGAAGTGTGGGAACATTTCACTGAATTTTTAGAGTTGGAAGGGACCATAAAGATCATCTAGTCCAACTCCCCTGCTACAGCAGGATTGCCCAGGGCATGTCAGAGCACGTTACTCAGGACTGCATCCAGGCGGGTCTTGAAAATCTCCAAAGAAGGGGACTCCACACCCTCCTGCTGGTGTCCCCAGCAGGCTCTCGGGCCTGGCAGGGTGGAAAGTGCTGCCAGATCCCTTAGCCCACATGGGCATTTCCTGATTTCTGCGTGTCCCTGTTACAGGTTTCATGGCATTGACCGAGAAATGAATCCAGAAGAGTGGCATGGACAGAGGCGCTAACGAGCTTGCACAAACCCTCAATGAGTACCTGTGTGATATTTTTGGGGGGTAAGAGCTGTGCTGCAGGACTGTCTGGCATTGGGCTGTGATGGTGGAGGCAGACACGCTGGGCAGCCTGGTCCTGCCTCCATGGCAGGGCTGGGGCTTTCTGTGAGGAACAGCGAGAGCAGCCAGGGTCTGCTGGTGGGTCAGGACCAGTGCAGGTCCTTTCTGCTCCCCACCGTGGGCGAGGAGGCACCTGCTTTCTCAGCAGCCCCCTGGGTGCCTCTGGCGTGGGCAGCCGGCTCCGTGCTGCGTCAGGGCCCAGCGCAGGCTGAGGGCATCCAGCAAGTGACCTGAGGGTGCTGGCTCTGACCTGCATGTGTGTGAGAGAGACCCTCACGAGCCCCTTTCCACAGAGGAAACCTTGACCATGAGCACATTGTGGCCACCCTTTTGGCAGCACTATTAAAGCAAGACAAGAGAGTCCTCAAAGAAGATGAAGGATGTGGAGCATCTGTGCTCTGAGGAAAGGCTGAAAGAGCCGAGACTGGTTGGGCTAGAGAAGGCTCGGGGGGGGGACGACACTTTAGGAATGTGTCTACAACCTGAAGGGAAGGTGCAAAGACGACAGGGCCAGGTTCTTCCCAGTGGTGCCCAGTGTCAGGACCAGAGGCCACGCCGCAGGCCCACACTGAAACACAGGAGGTTCCCTCTGTAGGTCAGGAAACACTTTTTGATTGTGAGGGCAACTCAGCGCTGGCAGAGGTTGCCCAGGGAGGTTGTGGAGTCTCCCATCTTACTTAGAGCTATTCAGGAACGATCAGCCATTGTCCTGGGCAGCTGGCTCTGTGCAGCCTGGCTGGAGCAGCAGGGTTGGTCCAGATGGACCCCAGAGGTCCCTTCCAGCCTCCACCTTTCCGAGGTTTGGTGGCATCTGGAGGCCCTGCCTCCCTGCCTGCTGTGCAAGTACCAGGGCAGTGGCCACTGTGAGCCTGGGAGAGAAGCCAGAGCAGATCCGTGGTACTCTCCCGTGCCACAGGGAGCTTCTCACCAGGCAGGAATGTGGGGATGCCCACCGGGGCTAGTATCAAAGGGAAGCATCTCTGGTGAGCGTTCAAGGGTCCAACTGTAGCTGGAGTGGGGATGGGAGACTGAGACTGCTGGGTTTGTGCACGTCCGCAGATGCAGAGGAAGCTTAAAGGCAGAGAGCGGGTGTCGGATCGAGCCTTAGGATCTTTGAATGTCTGCTTTAGCACAGATGTCTGCGGGAGGTCATTATCCTTTTGTTTCTTCTTCTTTTGTTTCTTCTGCAGCTTTGCATCCTTTCCCCTGCTGGATTCTCCTCTGCCTTTCACAAAGAGCAAAGGGGAACTGCTTGACTTACACCTGCGAGAAGAGCTTTTGCAGGCTGTTGGGTTTTCTCCTGCAGACAGCTCCAACCTGCCTGCATGGAAACGGAGCAGGTGGTGGTCGAGGCCGCTGGTTTGCTGGGCTTCTGGGGCAGGCAGCTGGGTAAGATGCCTGGCACTCTCAACACATTCTCAATGTTGACTTTGTTTGTCTGTATTTAAACGCCCATTTCAGGGAGCTGTGTTGGTGCCCCCCGAGTAGGACGGAGGTTGCTCTACCCCTTTGTGATGCCTGTCTCCCTGCTGGGCTTCAGATTGGCTTCTGAGCAGCTGAGATGCTGGGGGCTGTAGAGTTCAAAATGTTCCCTGTGATAGTTCTGCTTCTCCCTCTCCCTCTCACCAGGGATCTCTGCAGGAACCGTGAGTCTCCCGATTTTCGGAGACAGGAGGCGGCAGTGCTTCTGCATTTTTGGCCCAGGCCTGGCTGAAGTTCTTGGGGCTGAACAGCTTGCAGATGCAGGTGAAATTGTCCTCTCAGCTACCGCCTGGGAGCTCTGTGAGCAGCACTGGCTCAGGACCAAGCATCTTGCAGGCAAAAGAGCTGTGAAGGTGGGTGGATGGGATGGCCTCTGGAGCCATTCTGAGGAGCTGGACCTGGGCGTGAAGGAGGGAGGTGTCAGAAGGCTGAGGAGCTGAACGTGGAGAGAGCTGTAGCTGGGAAAGTGGGCAGGCAGCTGAAGCTCTTGTCCTCCCATCTCAGGGGTAACTGTGGGCTGGGCTTGCTTGGCTGGAGGGGTCGGGAGGCACCGGAAGGGTTTTAGCCCCACCAGCAATGTCCTGTGGGCCACAGAGCTGCGGTTGACACCTGGGGATGCTTAGATAATGGCTGCCCAGCTCCGGTGCTTCTGAGGAGGCACTGCTGTCCCAGCCAGCCAGGTGGGCTGCTTCTCCCCTTTCCTGGGAAGTGGCGGTGGAGGGCAGGCTCTGTCCCCTGGGACTTCTGGGGAGGCCAGTGGCAGTGATTTCATTCTGTGTGTCTTCAGGTTACGGGCTTGGGTCCGATGTCTTGGTCAGAATGCCAAGATGCTTTATGCAAGCTCGTCCAAGACCCACTGAGCCACCGCCCGGAAGGGGAATGTGCGTGCCATCTTCCCCTTGTTCTGTGATTGCCCCGAAAGGTGGGGCCTGGCTGCTTCAGGGGCCAGAGAGGAACCACCTCCTCCCTCTTCCCCCCACCAGTTCGCACTCGTGCCTTTGGGCCTCCTGGGGCAGTCGCTGCTGCTGCCTCCTCCTCCCAAGGGACAGCTCTGCCCTCCGCATCTGGAGGTGGCCACATGGGCGAACACAGAAGACTCTTTCTCCCCCGTTTCTAGGGCCGGCCCCTGCTTGGCAACAGCTTGTAGTCCCATTCATCCAGCGACCACCTGCTTTTTTCAGACCCTTGGAGGAGAATTTGGCATCTTTGTCATTGACAATGCCCATTTCATCAACCTTACCTCCTGGAGTCATGTCAGCTGTGCTCCAAAACGTCTCCCTCTTCATGGTCATGAGCTTAGCCCCGGCCTATGTGAGAACAGAGAGTTTTCACAAAGCCGCAGCAGACGCAGCACGATGTCCCAGAAAATCACCTATGTTCATCTGGACGAGCTGAACGCTTCAGCTGTGGTGGAGAAAGTCTGCAAGGACCTTGGAGTGTTCAGCATCCCCAGGGATCTGGTGAGGTGAGTTGGAGGCAGGGGAGCTCTCCCTGAGGGTGATAACCTCTGCCGACCATGGTGGGGAATCACTCCCTGCCCCAGGAAAGGGAGCGTAGGGTGCTGGAAGCACCACTGACTCCAGCGAGTACCAGACGTGGGTGGCTTGTTCTGCTTCAGCCTGGCAAGTGTGAGCTGAGAATGGGCAACTCCGAGATCCAAAGCCTGGGAGGTGTCAGCCCTTCGCTGCGGCACAGGGAGAAAGGGTGGAGGAGTCTGGAGCCTCGGCATGTCGGGGTGTGAAAAGAAAGGCCTTGGTGTGGGTGGCGAGGCTGTGGGGGAGATTCCCTGGGGTGGAATCCGCCCTGCTGCCAGAGAGGGACTGGGCTCCTGAGGAGAAGAAAGGCAGGGCTCGCCACGCTGTGCTTTGGACGTTGTTTGCCAATGGATCCTGGGACAAGAGTTAGCAGGGCTTGTTGAAAGAGCTTTAAACTAGGTTTGAAGGGGGATGGGGATGAAACCAGGATTACTGAAGTGGAGCCTGGGAGCAGCACGCCAGTGCTTGTGGGTAAAAGTACTAGCAAGGTCTTGCAGTCTGTTGTCTCAGTGCAGGTGGGGGATGGTGATCCATGTGGTAGCGAAGACGTGAGGGGTATTGATAGGTTGGCAACTACAGAAGGGTCCGAGCGCAGTCAGGTGGGAATTAGGGCTTGTCCTCCCAAAAAAGTGGCAGGACAATTAGCCCAGCTGAAGTGCATCTACACAAATGCATACAGCATGGGCAACAAACAGGACGCGCTGGAGGCCATTGCACAGCAGGAAAACTATGATATAGTTGCCATCACAGAAACACGGTGGGAAGACTCACACAACTGGAGTGCTGCGATTGATGGATACCAACTTTTCAGAAGGGATAGGCAAGGAAGGAGAGGCGGTGGGGTGGCCCTCTATGTTAGGGACAGATTGCCTAGATTTGGTTGCCTAGAACTTAACAGTGTGAGTGACAGTGTTGAGTGTTTATGGGTAAGAATCAAGGGGAAGGCCAATAAGGCAGACATCATGGTAGGAGTTTGTTTTACCGCCCCCCCAACCAGGATGTAGAGGTTGATGAAATATTCTGGCAGCTGGCAGATGTCTCGCTATCACTCGCCCTTGTTCTCGTGGGGGACTTCAACTTCCCAGATGTCTGCTGGAAACACAGCAGAGAGGGAACAGTCCCGGAGGTTCCTGGAGTGTGTGGAAGACAACTTCCTAACACAGCTGGTGAGGGACCCAACCAGGGAAAGCACCCTACTGGACCTGCTGCTTCTTAACAGAGAGGTCTTGTGGGGGATGTAAACGTTGGAGGTCGTCTTGGGCAGAGTGATCATGAAATCATAGAGTTTTCAATTCTTGGAGAAGCAGAACTGCCACCTTGGACTTCTGAAGGCCAGACTTTGGCCTGTTTAGGAGCATGGCTGAGAGTGTCCCATGGGAGACAGTCCTGAAGGGCATAGGTGCCCAGGAAGGCTGGTCATACTTCAAGGAGGAACTCTTAAAAGCAGAGGAGAAGGCTATCCCCAGGTCTCAAAAAACGAGCCGATGGGGAAGAAGACCAGCCTGGCTAAATAGAGAGTGCTGGCTGGACCTCAGGAATAAAAGGAAAGTTTACGGTCTTTGGAAAAGGGGGTTGGCAACTTATGAGGAATACCAAGATGTAGTGAAGCTATGCAGGGGAAACATTAGAGGGGCCAAAGCTCAAGCAGAACTCAACTTGGCCACTACAGTTAAAGATAACAAGAAGAGGTCCTTTCAATATATCAATAGAAAAAGGAAGACTAGGGAAAATGTAGGCCCACAGATGAATGAGGTGGGTGCCTTAGTGGTGGAAGACACAGAGAAGGCGGAGTTACTGAATGCCTTCTTTGCTTCGGTCTTCACTGCTAAAGCTGTCCCTCTTGAATCCCAGACCTTGGAGACAAGGGGGAAGGTCTGGAGAGAGGAAGATTTTCCCTCTGTAGAGGAGGACCAGGTTAGAGACCACTTGGCCAAACTGGACATCCATAATTCCATGGGCTCTGATGGGATGCACCCACGAGTGCTGAGAGAACTGGCAGATGTCATTGCTGGGCCACTCTCCATCATCTTTGAAAGGTCATGGAGAACAGGAGAGGTGCCTGAGGACTGGAGGAAGGCAAATATCACTCCAGTCTTCAAAAAGGGCAAGAAGGAGGACCCAGGGAACTACAGGCCGGTTAGTCTCACCTCCGTCCCTGGGAAGGTAATGGAGCAACTCGTTCTGGATGTCATCTCCAAACACGTTGAAGAACAGGAAGTTATTGGAAATGGTCAACACAGATTTACCAAGGGTAAATCATGCTTGACCAATCTGGTAGCCTTCTGTGATGTTATAACTGGATGGCTGGCTGAGGGGAGAGCAGCAGATGTCATCTACCTTGACTTCAGCAAGGCTTTTGACACTGTCTCCCATAATATCCTCATTAGGAAACTGAGGAAAGTGTGGGCTAGATGAGGGGGTAGTGAGGTGGACTGAGAGCTGGCTGTGTGACAGAACTCAGAGGGTTGTAATTAATGGAGCAGGGTCGAGTTGGAGGCCTGTAACCAGCGGTGTCCCCCAGGGGTCAATACTCGGTCCAGTCTTGTTCAACATATTCATCAATGACCTGGGCGAGGGGACAGAGTGTATCCTCAACAAGTTTGCTGATGATACCAAACTGGGAGGGCTGGACGACACTCCAGAGGGCTGTGGCACCATCCAGTGTGACCTGGACAGGCTAGAGAGCTGGGCAGAGAAGAACACAATGAGGTTCAACAAGGGCAAGTGTAGGTTCCCTGCACCCGGGGGGGTGTGGACCTCCTGGAAAGCAGTTCTGAGGAGAAGGATCTGGGTGTCCTGGTAGATAGTAAATTATCCATGAGCCAGCAATGTGCCCTTGTGGCCAAGAGGGCCAATGGAATCCTGGGCTGCATAGGGAAGTGTGTGGCCAGTAGGTCGAGGGAGGTCATTCTTCCCCTCTACTCTGCACTGGTGAGGCCACAACTGGAATACTGCATCCCGTTCAAGAGAGACAGAGAACTACTGGAGAGAGCCCAGCGTGGGGCAACAAAGATGATTGAGGGCTTAGAGCATCTCCCTTCTGAGGAAAGGCTGAGAGAGCTGGGACTCTTTAGCCTGGAGAAGAGAAGGCTGAGGGGAGACCTTATTAATGCTTACAAGTATGTAAAGGGTGGGTTGAAGGAGGAGGGAGCCGGACTCTTTTCAGTGGTTCCCAGTGACAGGACAAGGGGCAGCGGGCACAAGCTGGAATATGGGAAGTTCCATTCAAATATGAGAAAAAACTTCTTTAAGGTGAGGGTGGCAGAGCCCTGGAACAGGCTGCCCAGGGAGGTTGTGGAGTCCTCTTCTCTGGAGATTTTTCAAGACCCACCTGGATACATTCCTGAGTAATGTGCTCTAGGCAACCCTGCTGTAGCAGGGGAGTTGGACTAGACGATCTCTAGAGATGCCTTCCAACTCTGACAATTCCATGATTCCATGGTCCTGTAAGTGGTTTCCATGGCGGTAAGTGGTAGCAGGACAGTGGACAAGGGAGCTCCCAGCTGTGTGCCGGTGGGGCTCCCTGGGGCATGGTGCACTTCCCCTGCTGTGAGGGGTGGCTGGAGCTCAGGCAGGCATGGCTATTTGGGATGGCTTGGCCAAAGACCTTACAGGTCAGTCTCAAAGCCCACTAGCTTTGTGCTGGAGGGAAGTTCCCACCAAGTGCCATCCCAAGTGCCTCTGCTCCCCGGCCTCCAAGCGCTGCTCATAGCACAGGCATGGGAGGGCCTGTGGAGTCCCTGACATCCTCTCCAAGCCACCTGCAGCCTCCAGATCAAAGATGCCCTCCAGAGTGCCCCAGGGCCTTTGACAGGCCTTCATTCAGCTTGGATTCCCCTGTGACGCTGGAGGAAGCTCAGGAGGCTGGGAACAGCCTTGCCAAGAGCTGGGAAAAAACGCTGGCTGGGGCTTGCTTTGGCTGGTGGAAACATGCCCAACTCCTCCTTAGAGCACAGGTGAACACCATGTCCCCAGGGCTGGGATAAAACTAGAAAGGGCACCTGGGCCCTTTTGCCTTGTATGCCCAGGGCTGGGCTGGCGCCAGCTGGCCCATCTGAGCCCCTTTTGCCCTATATGCCAAAGGAATCGTAACGGCACATGGACAACTGGATGAATGGACGATTGAACACCTGGTGGAAGGAGTAACACCTGCTACGACGAATGGACACCTTGTGGGATGGATGGACAACGGATCGGACAATTGGGAACACGGTGGGACAGATGCATGAACACTTGGTAGGACAATTGCATGGAGACCTGGAGAGAAACATGGATACTTGGTTGGACTGATGGTTGGACTCCTGGTGAGACAGCTAAAGAAAAGGATGGATAGAAAACCTGGTGGGATGGAATGTCCCATGATGGACACCCGGAGGAAAAGATGGACACCTGGCTGGATAGATGAGTACCTGGAGGAAAGGATGGATGGACATAGGAAGGGACAAAAGCACACTTGGAAGAACAAAGAGATGGATGGATGGACACATGGCGGGACAGATGGACACCCCGTGGGACAGATCAACACCAGATTGTCTCAAATAAATGGACACCGGTTGGGACAGATGGACACCTGGAGGGATGGATGGATGGAAATATTGAGAAACAGATGGACACGTGGTTTGACGGATGGACAACTGGTGGGACACGTGAACACCTGAAGGGCCAGATGCACACCCCGTTGGACAGATGGACATCTCGTGGAACAGATGGGCAGCTGGTGAGACAAAAGCACACTTGGAGGAACAAAGGTATGGCTACTCTGTGGGACGGAATGATGGATACTTGGTTCTACAGATAGATGGACACCGGTTGGGAACCATGGACACCTGGAGTGATGGACGGACAGCTGGTGATATGAATGGACACCTGGAAGGATAAATGGACAAATGGGAGAGACACGGAAACCTGGAGAGAAGGATGGATGGACACATGGCAGGACAGACCGACACATGGTTTAATGAATGGACAAGTGGAGGGACACAAGGACACCTGGAGTGACAGATGTACACAGCGCTGGACAGATGGACATCTCCTGGGACAGATGGGCAGCTGGTAAGACAAAAGCCCACTTGGAGGAACAAAGGTATGGATACTCTGTGGGACGGAATGATGGATACTTGGTTCTACAGATAGATGGACACCGGTTGGGAACCATGGACACCTGGAGTGATGGATGGATGGTCACGTGGCGGGACAGACAGACAGACACATGGTTTGATGAATGGACAAGTGGAGGGACACAAGGACACCTGGAGGGACAGGGGCACACCCCGTTGGACAGATGGACATCTGGTGAGACAAAAGTACACTTGGAGGAACAAAGGTATGGATACTTTGCGAGACGGAATTATGGACAACTGGTTGTACACATAGATAGACACCAGTCGGGACCCATCGACACCTGCAGTGATGGATGGACACGTGGAGGGACGGATGGAAAATTGGAGGAACAGACGGACACTACACTGGACAGATGGACATCTTGTGGAAGAGATGGGCATCTCGTGGAACAGATGGGCAGCTGGTAAGACAAAAGCACACTTGGAGGAACAAAGGTATGGCTACTGTGCGGGACAGACTGATGGACACCTTGTTCTACAGATAGTTGGACACCGGTTGGGACAGATGGACACCTGGAGGGATGGATGGATGGAAATATTGAGGAACAGATGGACACATCATTTGACGGATGGACAACTGGTGGGACACATGGACATGTGAAGGGCCAGATGCACACCCCGTTGGACAGATGGACATCTCGTGGAACAGATGGGCAACTGGTAAGACAAAAGCCCACTTGGAGGAACAAAGGTATGGCTACTCTGTGGGACGGAATGATGGATACTTGGTTGTACACATAGATGGACACCAGTCGGGACCCATCGGCACCTGCAGTGATGGATGGACACGTGGAGGGCCGGATGGACACTTGGAGAAACATACGGACACAACACTGGACAGATGAACATCTTGTGGAAGAGACGGGCATCTTGTGGAACAGATGGGAAGCTGGTAAGACAAAAGCACACTTGGAGGAACAAAGGTATGGCTACTCTGTGGGACGGATTGATGGATATTTGGTTTTACAGATAGATGGACACTGGTTCGGACAGATGGACACCTACAACGATGGATGGAGACCTGGAGGGACGGACGGGCACATGAAGGGAGTGATGGACAAAAGGTGGGAGACGTGGACACCTGGAGAGATGGCTGGATGAATGTACAAGTGGTGGGACAGATGGACACCTCATTGGACAGATCAACACCAGATTGTCTCAAATAAATGGACAGCAGTTGGGACAGATGGACACCTGGAGGGATGGATGGATGGAAACATGGAGGAACAGAGGGACACGTGGTTAGACGGATAGACAACTGGTGGGACACGTGGACACCTGAATGGCCAGATGCACACCCCGTTGGACAGATGGACATCTCGTGGAACAGATGGACACCAGCTGGGCCAGATGGATACCTGGAATGATGGATGGACACCTGGTGGGATGGATGGAGATGTGGAGGGAGAGACGGACATGTGGTGAGAGCCATAGACGCCTGGAGAGATGGATGGATCGCCACCTGGAGGGACAGATGGACATCTGGAGGGACACATGGACACCTGGTTTTATCAAATAGATGGACACCAGTATGGAGAGAAGGACACCAAGGATGATGGACGGACACCTGGAGGGATGGAAGGACACCCGGAGTAATGGATGGATGGATGGACACGTGGAGAGAACAGACGGACACCTGCTTTGACGGATGGACAACTGGAGGGACACATGGACATCTGGAGTGACAAATGGACACCTCGTTGGAAAAAGGGACACCTGGAGTGATGGATAGACGAGCTGGAAGGACAGATGGACACCGCCTTGGACAGATGGACATCTCGTGGGACAAACGGACACCTGGTTGTATCAAATAGATGGAAACCGCTTGGGACAGATCGACACCTGGAGTGATGGATGGACACCTGGAGGGACAGAGGGACACCTTGTTGGACACATCTGGTGGGAGAGATGGACACCTGGCTCTAGAGAAAGGTGGAAACCAGCTAGGACAGATGGACATCTGGAGGCTGAGATGGATACGTGGTGACACGCATTGACACCTGGAGAGATGGACGGAGGGACTTACGGACACCTGGTTTGACGGACGGAAAACTGGTGGGACACATGGAAACCTAGAGGGAAAGATGGAAAACTCGTTGGACAGATGGACATCTCGTGGGACAGATGGACACCTGCAGTAATGAATGGAGCCCTGGAGTGATGGATGGACACCTGGAGGGATGGATGGATGGATGGATGGACACGTGGAGAGAACAGACGGACACCTGCTTTGACGGATGGACAACTGGAGGGACACATGGACATCTGGAGTGACAAATGGACACCTCGTTGGAAAAAGGGACACCTGGAGTGATGGATAGACGAGCTGGAAGGACAGATGGACACCGCCTTGGACAGATGGACATCTCGTGGGACAAACGGACACCTGGTTGTATCAAATAGATGGAAACCGCTTGGGACAGATCGACACCTGGAGTGATGGATGGACACCTGGAGGGACAGAGGGACACCTTGTTGGACACATCTGGTGGGAGAGATGGACACCTGGCTCTAGAGAAAGGTGGAAACCAGCTAGGAGAGATGGACATCTGGAGGCTGAGATGGATACGTGGTGACACGCATCGACACCTGGAGAGATGGACGGAGGGACTTACGGACACCTGGTTTGACGGACGGAAAACTGGTGGGACACATGGAAACCTAGAGGGAAAGATGGAAAACTCGTTGGACAGATGGACATCTCGTGGGACAGATGGACACCAGCTGGGCCAGATGGATACCTGGAATGATGGATGGACACCTGGTGGGATGGATGGAGATGTGGAGGGAGAGACGGACATGTGGTGAGAGCCATAGACGCCTGGAGAGATGGATGGATCGCCACCTGGAGGGACAGATGGACATCTGGAGGGACACATGGACACCTGGTTTTATCAAATAGATGGACACTAGTAGGGAGAGAAGGACACCAAGGATGATGAATGGACACCTGGAGGGACAGTTGGACACGTGGTGATAGACATGGACTCCTGGAGAAATGGATGGACACCCGGAGAGATGGATGGGTATGTGGAGGGACAGACAGACACCTGGTTTTAAGGATGGACAACTGGAGAGACACATGGAAACCTGGAGGGACAACTGGAAACCTCAATGGACAGATGGATATCTCGTGGGACAGAGGGACACCTGGAGGAAGAGATGGACACATTGTGAGAGACATGGCCACCTGGAGAGATGGATGGACGGACACATGGAGGGACAGACGGACACCTGGTTTGAAGGTTGGACAATTGCTGGGATGCATGGACACCTGGAGGGAGAGATGGACACCGTGTTGGAGAGATGGACATCTCGTGGGACAAATGGACACCTGGTGGTATCAAATAGATAGAAGCCACTTGGGACAGATGGACACCAGCAGTGATGGATGGATGGACAGGTGGAGGGACAGATGGACACCTGGAGGGTGAGAGGAACCCCTGGTTTGAAGGATGGACAAGTGGAGAAACACATGGAAACCTGCTGGGTCAGATAGATACCTCGTTGGACAGATGGACGTCTCGTGGGACAAATGGACACCTGGTTGTATCAAATAGATGGAAACCGCTTGGGACAGATCGACACCTGGAGTGATGGATGGACACCTGGAGGGACAGAGGGACACCTTGTTGGACACATCTGGTGGGAGAGATGGACACCTGGCTCTAGAGAAAGGTGGAAACCAGCTAGGAGAGATGGACATCTGGAGGCTGAGATGGATACGTGGTGACACGCATCGACACCTGGAGAGATGGACGGAGGGACTTACGGACACCTGGTTTGACGGACGGAAAACTGGTGGGACACAGGGAAACCTAGAGGGAAAGATGGAAAACTCGTTGGACAGATGGACATCTCGTGGGACAAATGGACACCTGCAGTAATGAATGGAGCCCTGGAGTGATGGATGGACACCTGGAGGGATTGATGGATGGACACGTGGAGAGAACAGACGGACACCTGCTTTGACGGATGGACAACTGGAGGGACACATGGACATCTGGAGTGACAAATGGACACCTCGTTGGAAAAAGGGACACCTGGAGTGATGGATAGACGAGCTGGAAGGACAGATGGACACCGCCTTGGACAGATGGACATCTCGTGGGACAAACGGACACCTGGTTGTATCAAATAGATGGAAACCGCTTGGGACAGATCGACACCTGGAGTGATGGATGGACACCTGGAGGGACAGAGGGACACCTTGTTGGACACATCTGGTGGGAGAGATGGACACCTGGCTCTAGAGAAAGGTGGAAACCAGCTAGGACAGATGGACATCTGGAGGCTGAGATGGATACGTGGTGACACGCATCGACACCTGGAGAGATGGACGGAGGGACTTACGGACACCTGGTTTGACGGACGGAAAACTGGTGGGACACAGGGAAACCTAGAGGGAAAGATGGAAAACTCGTTGGACAGATGGACATCTCGTGGGACAAATGGACACCTGCAGTAATGAATGGAGCCCTGGAGTGATGGATGGACACCTGGAGGGATGGATGGATGGACACGTGGAGAGAACAGACGGACACCTGCTTTGACGGATGGACAACTGGAGGGACACATGGACATCTGGAGTGACAAATGGACACCTCGTTGGAAAAAGGGACACCTGGAGTGATGGATAGACGAGCTGGAAGGACAGATGGACACCGCCTTGGACAGATGGACATCTCGTGGGACAAACGGACACCTGGTTGTATCAAATAGATGGAAACCGCTTGGGACAGATCGACACCTGGAGTGATGGATGGACACCTGGAGGGACAGAGGGACACCTTGTTGGACACATCTGGTGGGAGAGATGGACACCTGGCTCTAGAGAAAGGTGGAAACCAGCTAGGACAGATGGACATCTGGAGGCTGAGATGGATACGTGGTGACACGCATCGACACCTGGAGAGATGGATGGAGGGACTTACGGACACCTGGTTTGACGGACGGAAAACTGGTGGGACACATGGAAACCTAGAGGGAAAGATGGAAAACTCGTTGGACAGATGGACATCTCGTGGGACAGATGGACACCAGCTGGGCCAGATGGATACCTGGAATGATGGATGGACACCTGGTGGGATGGATGGAGATGTGGAGGGAGAGATGGACATGTGGTGAGAGCCATAGACGCCTGGAGAGATGGATGGATCGCCACCTGGAGGGACAGATGGACATCTGGAGGGACACATGGACACCTGGTTTTATCAAATAGATGGACACTAGTAGGGAGAGAAGGACACCAAGGATGATGAATGGACACCTGGAGGGACAGTTGGACACGTGGTGATAGACATGGACTCCTGGAGAAATGGATGGACACCCGGAGAGATGGATGGGTATGTGGAGGGACAGACAGACACCTGGTTTTAAGGATGGACAACTGGAGAGACACATGGAAACCTGGAGGGACAACTGGAAACCTCAATGGACAGATGGATATCTCGTGGGACAGAGGGACACCTGGAGGAAGAGATGGACACATTGTGAGAGACATGGCCACCTGGAGAGATGGATGGACGGACACATGGAGGGACAGACGGACACCTGGTTTGAAGGTTGGACAATTGCTGGGATGCATGGACACCTGGAGGGAGAGATGGACACCGTGTTGGAGAGATGGACATCTCGTGGGACAAATGGACACCTGGTGGTATCAAATAGATAGAAGCCACTTGGGACAGATGGACACCAGCAGTGATGGATGGATGGACAGGTGGAGGGACAGATGGACACCTGGAGGGTGAGAGGAACCCCTGGTTTGAAGGATGGACAAGTGGAGAAACACATGGAAACCTGCTGGGTCAGATAGATACCTCGTTGGACAGATGGACGTCTCGTGGGACAAATGGACACCTGGTTGTATCAAATAGATGGAAACCGCTTGGGACAGATCGACACCTGGAGTGATGGATGGACACCTGGAGGGACAGAGGGACACCTTGTTGGACACATCTGGTGGGAGAGATGGACACCTGGCTCTAGAGAAAGGTGGAAACCAGCTAGGACAGATGGACATCTGGAGGCTGAGATGGATACGTGGTGACACGCATCGACACCTGGAGAGATGGACGGAGGGACTTACGGACACCTGGTTTGACGGACGGAAAACTGGTGGGACACAGGGAAACCTAGAGGGAAAGATGGAAAACTCGTTGGACAGATGGACATCTCGTGGGACAAATGGACACCTGCAGTAATGAATGGAGCCCTGGAGTGATGGATGGACACCTGGAGGGATGGATGGATGGATGGACACGTGGAGAGAACAGACGGACACCTGCTTTGACGGATGGACAACTGGAGGGACACATGGACATCTGGAGTGACAAATGGACACCTCGTTGGAAAAAGGGACACCTGGAGTGATGGATAGACGAGCTGGAAGGACAGATGGACACCGCCTTGGACAGATGGACATCTCGTGGGACAAACGGACACCTGGTTGTATCAAATAGATGGAAACCGCTTGGGACAGATCGACACCTGGAGTGATGGATGGACACCTGGAGGGACAGAGGGACACCTTGTTGGACACATCTGGTGGGAGAGATGGACACCTGGCTCTAGAGAAAGGTGGAAACCAGCTAGGAGAGATGGACATCTGGAGGCTGAGATGGATACGTGGTGACACGCATCGACACCTGGAGAGATGGACGGAGGGACTTACGGACACCTGGTTTGACGGACGGAAAACTGGTGGGACACATGGAAACCTAGAGGGAAAGATGGAAAACTCGTTGGACAGATGGACATCTCGTGGGACAAATGGACACCTGCAGTAATGAATGGAGCCCTGGAGTGATGGATGGACACCTGGAGGGATGGATGGATGGATGGATGGACACGTGGAGAGAACAGACGGACACCTGCTTTGACGGATGGACAACTGGAGGGACACATGGACATCTGGAGTGACAAATGGACACCTCGTTGAAAAAAAGGGACACCTGGAGTGATGGATAGATGAGCTGGAAGGACAGATGGACACCGCCTTGGACAGATGGACATCTCGTGGGACAAACGGACACCTGGTTGTATCAAATAGATGGAAACCGCTTGGGACAGATCGACACCTGGAGTGATGGATGGACACCTGGAGGGACAGAGGGACACCTTGTTGGACACATCTGGTGGGAGAGATGGACACCTGGCTCTAGAGAAAGGTGGAAACCAGCTAGGAGAGATGGACATCTGGAGGCTGAGATGGATACGTGGTGACACGCATCGACACCTGGAGAGATGGACGGAGGGACTTACGGACACCTGGTTTGACGGACGGAAAACAGGTGGGACACATGGAAACCTAGAGGGAAAGATGGAAAACTCGTTGGACAGATGGACATCTCGTGGGACAAATGGACACCTGCAGTAATGAATGGAGCCCTGGAGTGATGGATGGACACCTGGAGGGATGGATGGATGGATGGATGGATGGACACGTGGAGAGAACAGACGGACACCTGCTTTGACGGATGGACAACTGGAGGGACACATGGACATCTGGAGTGACAAATGGACACCTCGTTGGAAAAAGGGACACCTGGAGTGATGGATAGACGAGCTGGAAGGACAGATGGACACCGCCTTGGACAGATGGACATCTCGTGGGACAAACGGACACCTGGTTGTATCAAATAGATGGAAACCGCTTGGGACAGATCGACACCTGGAGTGATGGATGGACACCTGGAGGGACAGAGGGACACCTTGTTGGACACATCTGGTGGGAGAGATGGACACCTGGCTCTAGAGAAAGGTGGAAACCAGCTAGGACAGATGGACATCTGGAGGCTGAGATGGATACGTGGTGACACGCATCGACACCTGGAGAGATGGACGGAGGGACTTACGGACACCTGGTTTGACGGACGGAAAACTGGTGGGACACATGGAAACCTAGAGGGAAAGATGGAAAACTCGTTGGACAGATGGACATCTCGTGGGACAAATGGACACCTGCAGTAATGAATGGAGCCCTGGAGTGATGGATGGACACCTGGAGGGATGGATGGATGGATGGATGGACACGTGGAGAGAACAGACGGACACCTGCTTTGACGGATGGACAACTGGAGGGACACATGGACATCTGGAGTGACAAATGGACACCTCGTTGGAAAAAGGGACACCTGGAGTGATGGATAGACGAGCTGGAAGGACAGATGGACACCGCCTTGGACAGATGGACATCTCGTGGGACAAACGGACACCTGGTTGTATCAAATAGATGGAAACCGCTTGGGACAGATCGACACCTGGAGTGATGGATGGACACCTGGAGGGACAGAGGGACACCTTGTTGGACACATCTGGTGGGAGAGATGGACACCTGGCTCTAGAGAAAGGTGGAAACCAGCTAGGACAGATGGACATCTGGAGGCTGAGATGGATACGTGGTGACACGCATCGACACCTGGAGAGATGGACGGAGGGACTTACGGACACCTGGTTTGACGGACGGAAAACTGGTGGGACACAGGGAAACCTAGAGGGAAAGATGGAAAACTCGTTGGACAGATGGACATCTCGTGGGACAAATGGACACCTGCAGTAATGAATGGAGCCCTGGAGTGATGGATGGACACCTGGAGGGATGGATGGATGGATGGACACGTGGAGAGAACAGACGGACACCTGCTTTGACGGATGGACAACTGGAGGGACACATGGACATCTGGAGTGACAAATGGACACCTCGTTGGAAAAAGGGACACCTGGAGTGATGGATAGACGAGCTGGAAGGACAGATGGACACCGCCTTGGACAGATGGACATCTCGTGGGACAAACGGACACCTGGTTGTATCAAATAGATGGAAACCGCTTGGGACAGATCGACACCTGGAGTGATGGATGGACACCTGGAGGGACAGAGGGACACCTTGTTGGACACATCTGGTGGGAGAGATGGACACCTGGCTCTAGAGAAAGGTGGAAACCAGCTAGGAGAGATGGACATCTGGAGGCTGAGATGGATACGTGGTGACACGCATCGACACCTGGAGAGATGGACGGAGGGACTTACGGACACCTGGTTTGACAGACAGAAAACTGGTGGGACACATGGAAATCTAGAGGGAAAGATGGAAAACTCGTTGGACAGATGGACATCTCGTGGGACAGATGGACACCAACTGGGCCAGATGGATACCTGGAATGATGGATGGACACCTGGTGGGATGGATGGAGATGTGGAGGGAGAGACGGACATGTGGTGAGAGCCATAGACGCCTGGAGAGATGGATGGATCGCCACCTGGAGGGACAGATGGACATCTGGAGGGACACATGGACACCTGGTTTTATCAAATAGATGGACACCAGTATGGAGAGAAGGACACCAAGGATGATGGACGGACACCTGGAGGGATGGAAGGACACCCGGAGGGATGGATGGATGGATGGATGGATGGATGGATGGATGGATGGATGGACGGACACGTGGAGAGAACAGACGGACACCTGCTTTGACGGATGGACAACTGGAGGGACACATGGACATCTGGAGTGACAAATGGACACCTCGTTGGAAAAAGGGACACCTGGAGTGATGGATAGACGAGCTGGAAGGACAGATGGACACCGCGTTGGACAGATGGACATCTCGTGGGACAAATGGACACCTGGTGGTATCAAATAGATAGAAGCCACTTGGGACAGATGGACACCAGCAGTGATGGATGGATGGACAGGTGGAGGGACAGATGGACACCTGGAGGGTGAGAGGAACCCCTGGTTTGAAGGATGGACAAGTGGAGAAACACATGGAAACCTGCTGGGTCAGATAGATACCTCGTTGGACAGATGGACGTCTCGTGGGACAAATGGACACCTGGTTGTATCAAATAGATGGAAACCGCTTGGGACAGATCGACACCTGGAGTGATGGATGGACACCTGGAGGGACAGAGGGACACCTTGTTGGACACATCTGGTGGGAGAGATGGACACCTGGCTCTAGAGAAAGGTGGAAACCAGCTAGGAGAGATGGACATCTGGAGGCTGAGATGGATACGTGGTGACACGCATCGACACCTGGAGAGATGGACGGAGGGACTTACGGACACCTGGTTTGACGGACGGAAAACTGGTGGGACACATGGAAACCTAGAGGGAAAGATGGAAAACTCGTTGGACAGATGGACATCTCGTGGGACAAATGGACACCTGCAGTAATGAATGGAGCCCTGGAGTGATGGATGGACACCTGGAGGGATGGATGGATGGATGGATGGACACGTGGAGAGAACAGACGGACACCTGCTTTGACGGATGGACAACTGGAGGGACACATGGACATCTGGAGTGACAAATGGACACCTCGTTGGAAAAAGGGACACCTGGAGTGATGGATAGACGAGCTGGAAGGACAGATGGACACCGCCTTGGACAGATGGACATCTCGTGGGACAAACGGACACCTGGTTGTATCAAATAGATGGAAACCGCTTGGGACAGATCGACACCTGGAGTGATGGATGGACACCTGGAGGGACAGAGGGACACCTTGTTGGACACATCTGGTGGGAGAGATGGACACCTGGCTCTAGAGAAAGGTGGAAACCAGCTAGGAGAGATGGACATCTGGAGGCTGAGATGGATACGTGGTGACACGCATCGACACCTGGAGAGATGGACGGAGGGACTTACGGACACCTGGTTTGACGGACGGAAAACTGGTGGGACACATGGAAACCTAGAGGGAAAGATGGAAAACTCGTTGGACAGATGGACATCTCGTGGGACAGATGGACACCAGCTGGGCCAGATGGATACCTGGAATGATGGATGGACACCTGGTGGGATGGATGGAGATGTGGAGGGAGAGACGGACATGTGGTGAGAGCCATAGACGCCTGGAGAGATGGATGGATCGCCACCTGGAGGGACAGATGGACATCTGGAGGGACACATGGACACCTGGTTTTATCAAATAGATGGACACTAGTAGGGAGAGAAGGACACCAAGGATGATGAATGGACACCTGGAGGGACAGTTGGACACGTGGTGATAGACATGGACTCCTGGAGAAATGGATGGACACCCGGAGAGATGGATGGGTATGTGGAGGGACAGACAGACACCTGGTTTTAAGGATGGACAACTGGAGAGACACATGGAAACCTGGAGGGACAACTGGAAACCTCAATGGACAGATGGATATCTCGTGGGACAGAGGGACACCTGGAGGAAGAGATGGACACATTGTGAGAGACATGGCCACCTGGATAGATGGATGGACGGACACATGGAGGGACAGACGGACACCTGGTTTAAAGGTTGGACAATTGCTGGGATGCATGGACACCTGGAGGGAGAGATGGACACCGTGTTGGAGAGATGGACATCTCGTGGGACAAATGGACACCTGGTGGTATCAAATAGATAGAAGCCACTTGGGACAGATGGACACCAGCAGTGATGGATGGATGGACAGGTGGAGGGACAGATGGACACCTGGAGGGTGAGAGGAACCCCTGGTTTGAAGGATGGACAAGTGGAGAAACACATGGAAACCTGCTGGGTCAGATAGATACCTCGTTGGACAGATGGACGTCTCGTGGGACAAATGGACACCTGGTTGTATCAAATAGATGGAAACCGCTTGGGACAGATCGACACCTGGAGTGATGGATGGACACCTGGAGGGACAGAGGGACACCTTGTTGGACACATCTGGTGGGAGAGATGGACACCTGGCTCTAGAGAAAGGTGGAAACCAGCTAGGAGAGATGGACATCTGGAGGCTGAGATGGATACGTGGTGACACGCATCGACACCTGGAGAGATGGACGGAGGGACTTACGGACACCTGGTTTGACGGACGGAAAACTGGTGGGACACATGGAAACCTAGAGGGAAAGATGGAAAACTCGTTGGACAGATGGACATCTCGTGGGACAAATGGACACCTGCAGTAATGAATGGAGCCCTGGAGTGATGGATGGACACCTGGAGGGATGGATGGATGGATGGATGGATGGACACGTGGAGAGAACAGACGGACACCTGCTTTGACGGATGGACAACTGGAGGGACACATGGACATCTGGAGTGACAAATGGACACCTCGTTGGAAAAAGGGACACCTGGAGTGATGGATAGACGAGCTGGAAGGACAGATGGACACCGCCTTGGACAGATGGACATCTCGTGGGACAAACGGACACCTGGTTGTATCAAATAGATGGAAACCGCTTGGGACAGATCGACACCTGGAGTGATGGATGGACACCTGGAGGGACAGAGGGACACCTTGTTGGACACATCTGGTGGGAGAGATGGACACCTGGCTCTAGAGAAAGGTGGAAACCAGCTAGGACAGATGGACATCTGGAGGCTGAGATGGATACGTGGTGACACGCATCGACACCTGGAGAGATGGACGGAGGGACTTACGGACACCTGGTTTGACGGACGGAAAACTGGTGGGACACATGGAAACCTAGAGGGAAAGATGGAAAACTCGTTGGACAGATGGACATCTCGTGGGACAGATGGACACCAGCTGGGCCAGATGGATACCTGGAATGATGGATGGACACCTGGTGGGATGGATGGAGATGTGGAGGGAGAGACGGACATGTGGTGAGAGCCATAGACGCCTGGAGAGATGGATGGATCGCCACCTGGAGGGACAGATGGACATCTGGAGGGACACATGGACACCTGGTTTTATCAAATAGATGGACACTAGTAGGGAGAGAAGGACACCAAGGATGATGAATGGACACCTGGAGGGACAGTTGGACACGTGGTGATAGACATGGACTCCTGGAGAAATGGATGGACACCCGGAGAGATGGATGGGTATGTGGAGGGACAGACAGACACCTGGTTTTAAGGATGGACAACTGGAGAGACACATGGAAACCTGGAGGGACAACTGGAAACCTCAATGGACAGATGGATATCTCGTGGGACAGAGGGACACCTGGAGGAAGAGATGGACACATTGTGAGAGACATGGCCACCTGGATAGATGGATGGACGGACACATGGAGGGACAGACGGACACCTGGTTTAAAGGTTGGACAATTGCTGGGATGCATGGACACCTGGAGGGAGAGATGGACACCGTGTTGGAGAGATGGACATCTCGTGGGACAAATGGACACCTGGTGGTATCAAATAGATAGAAGCCACTTGGGACAGATGGACACCAGCAGTGATGGATGGATGGACAGGTGGAGGGACAGATGGACACCTGGAGGGTGAGAGGAACCCCTGGTTTGAAGGATGGACAAGTGGAGAAACACATGGAAACCTGCTGGGTCAGATAGATACCTCGTTGGACAGATGGACGTCTCGTGGGACAAATGGACACCTGGTTGTATCAAATAGATGGAAACCGCTTGGGACAGATCGACACCTGGAGTGATGGATGGACACCTGGAGGGACAGAGGGACACCTTGTTGGACACATCTGGTGGGAGAGATGGACACCTGGCTCTAGAGAAAGGTGGAAACCAGCTAGGACAGATGGACATCTGGAGGCTGAGATGGATACGTGGTGACACGCATCGACACCTGGAGAGATGGACGGAGGGACTTACGGACACCTGGTTTGACGGACGGAAAACTGGTGGGACACATGGAAACCTAGAGGGAAAGATGGAAAACTCGTTGGACAGATGGACATCTCGTGGGACAAATGGACACCTGCAGTAATGAATGGAGCCCTGGAGTGATGGATGGACACCTGGAGGGATGGATGGATGGATGGATGGATGGACACGTGGAGAGAACAGACGGACACCTGCTTTGACGGATGGACAACTGGAGGGACACATGGACATCTGGAGTGACAAATGGACACCTCGTTGGAAAAAGGGACACCTGGAGTGATGGATAGACGAGCTGGAAGGACAGATGGACACCGCCTTGGACAGATGGACATCTCGTGGGACAAACGGACACCTGGTTGTATCAAATAGATGGAAACCGCTTGGGACAGATCGACACCTGGAGTGATGGATGGACACCTGGAGGGACAGAGGGACACCTTGTTGGACACATCTGGTGGGAGAGATGGACACCTGGCTCTAGAGAAAGGTGGAAACCAGCTAGGACAGATGGACATCTGGAGGCTGAGATGGATACGTGGTGACACGCATCGACACCTGGAGAGATGGACGGAGGGACTTACGGACACCTGGTTTGACGGACGGAAAACTGGTGGGACACAGGGAAACCTAGAGGGAAAGATGGAAAACTCGTTGGACAGATGGACATCTCGTGGGACAGATGGACACCAGCTGGGCCAGATGGATACCTGGAATGATGGATGGACACCTGGTGGGATGGATGGAGATGTGGAGGGAGAGACGGACATGTGGTGAGAGCCATAGACGCCTGGAGAGATGGATGGATCGCCACCTGGAGGGACAGATGGACATCTGGAGGGACACATGGACACCTGGTTTTATCAAATAGATGGACACTAGTAGGGAGAGAAGGACACCAAGGATGATGAATGGACACCTGGAGGGACAGTTGGACACGTGGTGATAGACATGGACTCCTGGAGAAATGGATGGACACCCGGAGAGATGGATGGGTATGTGGAGGGACAGACAGACACCTGGTTTTAAGGATGGACAACTGGAGAGACACATGAAAACCTGGAGGGACAACTGGAAACCTCAATGGACAGATGGATATCTTGTGGGACAGAGGGACACCTGGAGGAAGAGATGGACACATTGTGAGAGACATGGCCACCTGGAGAGATGGATGGACGGACACATGGAGGGACAGACGGACACCTGGTTTGAAGGTTGGACAATTGCTGGGATGCATGGACACCTGGAGGGAGAGATGGACACCGTGTTGGAGAGATGGACATCTCGTGGGACAAATGGACACCTGGTGGTATCAAATAGATAGAAGCCACTTGGGACAGATGGACACCAGCAGTGATGGATGGATGGACAGGTGGAGGGACAGATGGACACCTGGAGGGTGAGAGGAACCCCTGGTTTGAAGGATGGACAAGTGGAGAAACACATGGAAACCTGCTGGGTCAGATAGATACCTCGTTGGACAGATGGACGTCTCGTGGGACAAATGGACACCTGGTTGTATCAAATAGATGGAAACCGCTTGGGACAGATCGACACCTGGAGTGATGGATGGACACCTGGAGGGACAGAGGGACACCTTGTTGGACACATCTGGTGGGAGAGATGGACACCTGGCTCTAGAGAAAGGTGGAAACCAGCTAGGAGAGATGGACATCTGGAGGCTGAGATGGATACGTGGTGACACGCATCGACACCTGGAGAGATGGACGGAGGGACTTACGGACACCTGGTTTGACGGACGGAAAACTGGTGGAACACATGGAAACCTAGAGGGAAAGATGGAAAACTCGTTGGACAGATGGACATCTCGTGGGACAAATGGACACCTGCAGTAATGAATGGAGCCCTGGAGTGATGGATGGACACCTGGAGGGATGGATGGATGGATGGATGGACACGTGGAGAGAACAGACGGACACCTGCTTTGACGGATGGACAACTGGAGGGACACATGGACATCTGGAGTGACAAATGGACACCTCGTTGGAAAAAGGGACACCTGGAGTGATGGATAGACGAGCTGGAAGGACAGATGGACACCGCCTTGGACAGATGGACATCTCGTGGGACAAACGGACACCTGGTTGTATCAAATAGATGGAAACCGCTTGGGACAGATCGACACCTGGAGTGATGGATGGACACCTGGAGGGACAGAGGGACACCTTGTTGGACACATCTGGTGGGAGAGATGGACACCTGGCTCTAGAGAAAGGTGGAAACCAGCTAGGACAGATGGACATCTGGAGGCTGAGATGGATACGTGGTGACACGCATCGACACCTGGAGAGATGGACGGAGGGACTTACGGACACCTGGTTTGACGGACGGAAAACTGGTGGGACACATGGAAACCTAGAGGGAAAGATGGAAAACTCGTTGGACAGATGGACATCTCGTGGGACAGATGGACACCAGCTGGGCCAGATGGATACCTGGAATGATGGATGGACACCTGGTGGGATGGATGGAGATGTGGAGGGAGAGACGGACATGTGGTGAGAGCCATAGACGCCTGGAGAGATGGATGGATCGCCACCTGGAGGGACAGATGGACATCTGGAGGGACACATGGACACCTGGTTTTATCAAATAGATGGACACCAGTATGGAGAGAAGGACACCAAGGATGATGGACGGACACCTGGAGGGATGGAAGGACACCCGGAGGGATGGATGGATGGATGGATGGATGGATGGATGGACACGTGGAGAGAACAGACGGACACCTGCTTTGACGGATGGACAACTGGAGGGACACATGGACATCTGGAGTGACAAATGGACACCTCGTTGGAAAAAGGGACACCTGGAGTGATGGATAGACGAGCTGGAAGGACAGATGGACACCGCCTTGGACAGATGGACATCTCGTGGGACAAACGGACACCTGGTTGTATCAAATAGATGGAAACCGCTTGGGACAGATCGACACCTGGAGTGATGGATGGACACCTGGAGGGACAGAGGGACACCTTGTTGGACACATCTGGTGGGAGAGATGGACACCTGGCTCTAGAGAAAGGTGGAAACCAGCTAGGACAGATGGACATCTGGAGGCTGAGATGGATACGTGGTGACACGCATCGACACCTGGAGAGATGGACGGAGGGACTTACGGACACCTGGTTTGACGGACGGAAAACTGGTGGGACACAGGGAAACCTAGAGGGAAAGATGGAAAACTCGTTGGACAGATGGACATCTCGTGGGACAAATGGACACCTGCAGTAATGAATGGAGCCCTGGAGTGATGGATGGACACCTGGAGGGATGGATGGATGGATGGATGGATGGACACGTGGAGAGAACAGACGGACACCTGCTTTGACGGATGGACAACTGGAGGGACACATGGACATCTGGAGTGACAAATGGACACCTCGTTGGAAAAAGGGACACCTGGAGTGATGGATAGACGAGCTGGAAGGACAGATGGACACCGCCTTGGACAGATGGACATCTCGTGGGACAAACGGACACCTGGTTGTATCAAATAGATGGAAACCGCTTGGGACAGATCGACACCTGGAGTGATGGATGGACACCTGGAGGGACAGAGGGACACCTTGTTGGACACATCTGGTGGGAGAGATGGACACCTGGCTCTAGAGAAAGGTGGAAACCAGCTAGGAGAGATGGACATCTGGAGGCTGAGATGGATACGTGGTGACACGCATCGACACCTGGAGAGATGGACGGAGGGACTTACGGACACCTGGTTTGACGGACGGAAAACTGGTGGGACACATGGAAACCTAGAGGGAAAGATGGAAAACTCGTTGGACAGATGGACATCTCGTGGGACAGATGGACACCAGCTGGGCCAGATGGATACCTGGAATGATGGATGGACACCTGGTGGGATGGATGGAGATGTGGAGGGAGAGACGGACATGTGGTGAGAGCCATAGACGCCTGGAGAGATGGATGGATCGCCACCTGGAGGGACAGATGGACATCTGGAGGGACACATGGACACCTGGTTTTATCAAATAGATGGACACTAGTAGGGAGAGAAGGACACCAAGGATGATGAATGGACACCTGGAGGGACAGTTGGACACGTGGTGATAGACATGGACTCCTGGAGAAATGGATGGACACCCGGAGAGATGGATGGGTATGTGGAGGGACAGACAGACACCTGGTTTTAAGGATGGACAACTGGAGAGACACATGGAAACCTGGAGGGACAACTGGAAACCTCAATGGACAGATGGATATCTTGTGGGACAGAGGGACACCTGGAGGAAGAGATGGACACATTGTGAGAGACATGGCCACCTGGAGAGATGGATGGACGGACACATGGAGGGACAGACGGACACCTGGTTTGAAGGTTGGACAATTGCTGGGATGCATGGACACCTGGAGGGAGAGATGGACACCGTGTTGGAGAGATGGACATCTCGTGGGACAAATGGACACCTGGTGGTATCAAATAGATAGAAGCCACTTGGGACAGATGGACACCAGCAGTGATGGATGGATGGACAGGTGGAGGGACAGATGGACACCTGGAGGGTGAGAGGAACCCCTGGTTTGAAGGATGGACAAGTGGAGAAACACATGGAAACCTGCTGGGTCAGATAGATACCTCGTTGGACAGATGGACGTCTCGTGGGACAAATGGACACCTGGTTGTATCAAATAGATGGAAACCGCTTGGGACAGATCGACACCTGGAGTGATGGATGGACACCTGGAGGGACAGAGGGACACCTTGTTGGACACATCTGGTGGGAGAGATGGACACCTGGCTCTAGAGAAAGGTGGAAACCAGCTAGGAGAGATGGACATCTGGAGGCTGAGATGGATACGTGGTGACACGCATCGACACCTGGAGAGATGGACGGAGGGACTTACGGACACCTGGTTTGACGGACGGAAAACTGGTGGGACACAGGGAAACCTAGAGGGAAAGATGGAAAACTCGTTGGACAGATGGACATCTCGTGGGACAAATGGACACCTGCAGTAATGAATGGAGCCCTGGAGTGATGGATGGACACCTGGAGGGATGGATGGATGGATGGATGGATGGACACGTGGAGAGAACAGACGGACACCTGCTTTGACGGATGGACAACTGGAGGGACACATGGACATCTGGAGTGACAAATGGACACCTCGTTGGAAAAAGGGACACCTGGAGTGATGGATAGACGAGCTGGAAGGACAGATGGACACCGCCTTGGACAGATGGACATCTCGTGGGACAAACGGACACCTGGTTGTATCAAATAGATGGAAACCGCTTGGGACAGATCGACACCTGGAGTGATGGATGGACACCTGGAGGGACAGAGGGACACCTTGTTGGACACATCTGGTGGGAGAGATGGACACCTGGCTCTAGAGAAAGGTGGAAACCAGCTAGGACAGATGGACATCTGGAGGCTGAGATGGATACGTGGTGACACGCATCGACACCTGGAGAGATGGACGGAGGGACTTACGGACACCTGGTTTGACGGACGGAAAACTGGTGGGACACATGGAAACCTAGAGGGAAAGATGGAAAACTCGTTGGACAGATGGACATCTCGTGGGACAAATGGACACCTGCAGTAATGAATGGAGCCCTGGAGTGATGGATGGACACCTGGAGGGATGGATGGATGGATGGATGGATGGATGGACACGTGGAGAGAACAGACGGACACCTGCTTTGACGGATGGACAACTGGAGGGACACATGGACATCTGGAGTGACAAATGGACACCTCGTTGGAAAAAGGGACACCTGGAGTGATGGATAGACGAGCTGGAAGGACAGATGGACACCGCCTTGGACAGATGGACATCTCGTGGGACAAACGGACACCTGGTTGTATCAAATAGATGGAAACCGCTTGGGACAGATCGACACCTGGAGTGATGGATGGACACCTGGAGGGACAGAGGGACACCTTGTTGGACACATCTGGTGGGAGAGATGGACACCTGGCTCTAGAGAAAGGTGGAAACCAGCTAGGAGAGATGGACATCTGGAGGCTGAGATGGATACGTGGTGACACGCATCGACACCTGGAGAGATGGACGGAGGGACTTACGGACACCTGGTTTGACGGACGGAAAACTGGTGGGACACAGGGAAACCTAGAGGGAAAGATGGAAAACTCGTTGGACAGATGGACATCTCGTGGGACAAATGGACACCTGCAGTAATGAATGGAGCCCTGGAGTGATGGATGGACACCTGGAGGGATGGATGGATGGATGGATGGACACGTGGAGAGAACAGACGGACACCTGCTTTGACGGATGGACAACTGGAGGGACACATGGACATCTGGAGTGACAAATGGACACCTCGTTGGAAAAAGGGACACCTGGAGTGATGGATAGACGAGCTGGAAGGACAGATGGACACCGCCTTGGACAGATGGACATCTCGTGGGACAAACGGACACCTGGTTGTATCAAATAGATGGAAACCGCTTGGGACAGATCGACACCTGGAGTGATGGATGGACACCTGGAGGGACAGAGGGACACCTTGTTGGACACATCTGGTGGGAGAGATGGACACCTGGCTCTAGAGAAAGGTGGAAACCAGCTAGGAGAGATGGACATCTGGAGGCTGAGATGGATACGTGGTGACACGCATCGACACCTGGAGAGATGGACGGAGGGACTTACGGACACCTGGTTTGACGGACGGAAAACTGGTGGGACACATGGAAACCTAGAGGGAAAGATGGAAAACTCGTTGGACAGATGGACATCTCGTGGGACAGATGGACACCAGCTGGGCCAGATGGATACCTGGAATGATGGATGGACACCTGGTGGGATGGATGGAGATGTGGAGGGAGAGACGGACATGTGGTGAGAGCCATAGACGCCTGGAGAGATGGATGGATCGCCACCTGGAGGGACAGATGGACATCTGGAGGGACACATGGACACCTGGTTTTATCAAATAGATGGACACTAGTAGGGAGAGAAGGACACCAAGGATGATGAATGGACACCTGGAGGGACAGTTGGACACGTGGTGATAGACATGGACTCCTGGAGAAATGGATGGACACCCGGAGAGATGGATGGGTATGTGGAGGGACAGACAGACACCTGGTTTTAAGGATGGACAACTGGAGAGACACATGGAAACCTGGAGGGACAACTGGAAACCTCAATGGACAGATGGATATCTCGTGGGACAGAGGGACACCTGGAGGAAGAGATGGACACATTGTGAGAGACATGGCCACCTGGAGAGATGGATGGACGGACACATGGAGGGACAGACGGACACCTGGTTTGAAGGTTGGACAATTGCTGGGATGCATGGACACCTGGAGGGAGAGATGGACACCGTGTTGGAGAGATGGACATCTCGTGGGACAAATGGACACCTGGTGGTATCAAATAGATAGAAGCCACTTGGGACAGATGGACACCAGCAGTGATGGATGGATGGACAGGTGGAGGGACAGATGGACACCTGGAGGGTGAGAGGAACCCCTGGTTTGAAGGATGGACAAGTGGAGAAACACATGGAAACCTGCTGGGTCAGATAGATACCTCGTTGGACAGATGGACGTCTCGTGGGACAAATGGACACCTGGTTGTATCAAATAGATGGAAACCGCTTGGGACAGATCGACACCTGGAGTGATGGATGGACACCTGGAGGGACAGAGGGACACCTTGTTGGACACATCTGGTGGGAGAGATGGACACCTGGCTCTAGAGAAAGGTGGAAACCAGCTAGGAGAGATGGACATCTGGAGGCTGAGATGGATACGTGGTGACACGCATCGACACCTGGAGAGATGGACGGAGGGACTTACGGACACCTGGTTTGACGGACGGAAAACTGGTGGGACACATGGAAACCTAGAGGGAAAGATGGAAAACTCGTTGGACAGATGGACATCTCGTGGGACAAATGGACACCTGCAGTAATGAATGGAGCCCTGGAGTGATGGATGGACACCTGGAGGGATGGATGGATGGATGGATGGATGGACACGTGGAGAGAACAGACGGACACCTGCTTTGACGGATGGACAACTGGAGGGACACATGGACATCTGGAGTGACAAATGGACACCTCGTTGGAAAAAGGGACACCTGGAGTGATGGATAGACGAGCTGGAAGGACAGATGGACACCGCCTTGGACAGATGGACATCTCGTGGGACAAACGGACACCTGGTTGTATCAAATAGATGGAAACCGCTTGGGACAGATCGACACCTGGAGTGATGGATGGACACCTGGAGGGACAGAGGGACACCTTGTTGGACACATCTGGTGGGAGAGATGGACACCTGGCTCTAGAGAAAGGTGGAAACCAGCTAGGAGAGATGGACATCTGGAGGCTGAGATGGATACGTGGTGACACGCATCGACACCTGGAGAGATGGACGGAGGGACTTACGGACACCTGGTTTGACGGACGGAAAACTGGTGGGACACAGGGAAACCTAGAGGGAAAGATGGAAAACTCGTTGGACAGATGGACATCTCGTGGGACAAATGGACACCTGCAGTAATGAATGGAGCCCTGGAGTGATGGATGGACACCTGGAGGGATGGATGGATGGATGGATGGACACGTGGAGAGAACAGACGGACACCTGCTTTGACGGATGGACAACTGGAGGGACACATGGACATCTGGAGTGACAAATGGACACCTCGTTGGAAAAAGGGACACCTGGAGTGATGGATAGACGAGCTGGAAGGACAGATGGACACCGCCTTGGACAGATGGACATCTCGTGGGACAAACGGACACCTGGTTGTATCAAATAGATGGAAACCGCTTGGGACAGATCGACACCTGGAGTGATGGATGGACACCTGGAGGGACAGAGGGACACCTTGTTGGACACATCTGGTGGGAGAGATGGACACCTGGCTCTAGAGAAAGGTGGAAACCAGCTAGGAGAGATGGACATCTGGAGGCTGAGATGGATACGTGGTGACACGCATCGACACCTGGAGAGATGGACGGAGGGACTTACGGACACCTGGTTTGACGGACGGAAAACTGGTGGGACACATGGAAACCTAGAGGGAAAGATGGAAAACTCGTTGGACAGATGGACATCTCGTGGGACAGATGGACACCAGCTGGGCCAGATGGATACCTGGAATGATGGATGGACACCTGGTGGGATGGATGGAGATGTGGAGGGAGAGACGGACATGTGGTGAGAGCCATAGACGCCTGGAGAGATGGATGGATCGCCACCTGGAGGGACAGATGGACATCTGGAGGGACACATGGACACCTGGTTTTATCAAATAGATGGACACTAGTAGGGAGAGAAGGACACCAAGGATGATGAATGGACACCTGGAGGGACAGTTGGACACGTGGTGATAGACATGGACTCCTGGAGAAATGGATGGACACCCGGAGAGATGGATGGGTATGTGGAGGGACAGACAGACACCTGGTTTTAAGGATGGACAACTGGAGAGACACATGGAAACCTGGAGGGACAACTGGAAACCTCAATGGACAGATGGATATCTCGTGGGACAGAGGGACACCTGGAGGAAGAGATGGACACATTGTGAGAGACATGGCCACCTGGATAGATGGATGGACGGACACATGGAGGGACAGACGGACACCTGGTTTGAAGGTTGGACAATTGCTGGGATGCATGGACACCTGGAGGGAGAGATGGACACCGTGTTGGAGAGATGGACATCTCGTGGGACAAATGGACACCTGGTGGTATCAAATAGATCGAAGCCACTTGGGACAGATGGACACCAGCAGTGATGGATGGATGGACAGGTGGAGGGACAGATGGACACCTGGAGGGTGAGAGGGACCCCTGGTTTGAAGGATGGACAAGTGGAGAAACACATGGAAACCTGCTGGGTCAGATAGATACCTCGTTGGACAGATGGACGTCTCGTGGGACAAATGGACACCTGGTTGTATCAAATAGATGGAAACCGCTTGGGACAGATCGACACCTGGAGTGATGGATGGACACCTGGAGGGACAGAGGGACACCTTGTTGGACACATCTGGTGGGAGAGATGGACACCTGGCTCTAGAGAAAGGTGGAAACCAGCTAGGACAGATGGACATCTGGAGGCTGAGATGGATACGTGGTGACACGCATCGACACCTGGAGAGATGGACGGAGGGACTTACGGACACCTGGTTTGACGGACGGAAAACTGGTGGGACACAGGGAAACCTAGAGGGAAAGATGGAAAACTCGTTGGACAGATGGACATCTCGTGGGACAGATGGACACCAGCTGGGCCAGATGGATACCTGGAATGATGGATGGACACCTGGTGGGATGGATGGAGATGTGGAGGGAGAGACGGACATGTGGTGAGAGCCATAGACGCCTGGAGAGATGGATGGATCGCCACCTGGAGGGACAGATGGACATCTGGAGGGACACATGGACACCTGGTTTTATCAAATAGATGGACACTAGTAGGGAGAGAAGGACACCAAGGATGATGAATGGACACCTGGAGGGACAGTTGGACACGTGGTGATAGACATGGACTCCTGGAGCAATGGATGGACACCCGGAGAGATGGATGGGTATGTGGAGGGACAGACAGACACCTGGTTTTAAGGATGGACAACTGGAGAGACACATGGAAACCTGGAGGGACAACTGGAAACCTCAATGGACAGATGGATATCTCGTGGGACAGAGGGACACCTGGAGGAAGAGATGGACACATTGTGAGAGACATGGCCACCTGGATAGATGGATGGACGGACACATGGAGGGACAGACGGACACCTGGTTTGAAGGTTGGACAATTGCTGGGATGCATGGACACCTGGAGGGAGAGATGGACACCGTGTTGGAGAGATGGACATCTCGTGGGACAAATGGACACCTGGTGGTATCAAATAGATCGAAGCCACTTGGGACAGATGGACACCAGCAGTGATGGATGGATGGACAGGTGGAGGGACAGATGGACACCTGGAGGGTGAGAGGGACCCCTGGTTTGAAGGATGGACAAGTGGAGAAACACATGGAAACCTGCTGGGTCAGATAGATACCTCGTTGGACAGATGGACGTCTCGTGGGACAAATGGACACCTGGTTGTATCAAATAGATGGAAACCGCTTGGGACAGATCGACACCTGGAGTGATGGATGGACACCTGGAGGGACAGAGGGACACCTTGTTGGACACATCTGGTGGGAGAGATGGACACCTGGCTCTAGAGAAAGGTGGAAACCAGCTAGGACAGATGGACATCTGGAGGCTGAGATGGATACGTGGTGACACGCATCGACACCTGGAGAGATGGACGGAGGGACTTACGGACACCTGGTTTGACGGACGGAAAACTGGTGGGACACAGGGAAACCTAGAGGGAAAGATGGAAAACTCGTTGGACAGATGGACATCTCGTGGGACAAATGGACACCTGCAGTAATGAATGGAGCCCTGGAGTGATGGATGGACACCTGGAGGGATGGATGGATGGATGGATGGACACGTGGAGAGAACAGACGGACACCTGCTTTGACGGATGGACAACTGGAGGGACACATGGACATCTGGAGTGACAAATGGACACCTCGTTGGAAAAAGGGACACCTGGAGTGATGGATAGACGAGCTGGAAGGCCAGATGGACACCGCCTTGGACAGATGGACATCTCGTGGGACAAACGGACACCTGGTTGTATCAAATAGATGGAAACCGCTTGGGACAGATCGACACCTGGAGTGATGGATGGACACCTGGAGGGACAGAGGGACACCTTGTTGGACACATCTGGTGGGAGAGATGGACACCTGGCTCTAGAGAAAGGTGGAAACCAGCTAGGACAGATGGACATCTGGAGGCTGAGATGGATACGTGGTGACACGCATCGACACCTGGAGAGATGGACGGAGGGACTTACGGACACCTGGTTTGACGGACGGAAAACTGGTGGGACACATGGAAACCTAGAGGGAAAGATGGAAAACTCGTTGGACAGATGGACATCTCGTGGGACAGATGGACACCAGCTGGGCCAGATGGATACCTGGAATGATGGATGGACACCTGGTGGGATGGATGGAGATGTGGAGGGAGAGACGGACATGTGGTGAGAGCCATAGACGCCTGGAGAGATGGATGGATCGCCACCTGGAGGGACAGATGGACATCTGGAGGGACACATGGACACCTGGTTTTATCAAATAGATGGACACTAGTAGGGAGAGAAGGACACCAAGGATGATGAATGGACACCTGGAGGGACAGTTGGACACGTGGTGATAGACATGGACTCCTGGAGAAATGGATGGACACCCGGAGAGATGGATGGGTATGTGGAGGGACAGACAGACACCTGGTTTTAAGGATGGACAACTGGAGAGACACATGGAAACCTGGAGGGACAACTGGAAACCTCAATGGACAGATGGATATCTCGTGGGACAGAGGGACACCTGGAGGAAGAGATGGACACATTGTGAGAGACATGGCCACCTGGAGAGATGGATGGACGGACACATGGAGGGACAGACGGACACCTGGTTTGAAGGTTGGACAATTGCTGGGATGCATGGACACCTGGAGGGAGAGATGGACACCGTGTTGGAGAGATGGACATCTCGTGGGACAAATGGACACCTGGTGGTATCAAATAGATCGAAGCCACTTGGGACAGATGGACACCAGCAGTGATGGATGGATGGACAGGTGGAGGGACAGATGGACACCTGGAGGGTGAGAGGAACCCCTGGTTTGAAGGATGGACAAGTGGAGAAACACATGGAAACCTGCTGGGTCAGATAGATACCTCGTTGGACAGATGGACGTCTCGTGGGACAAATGGACACCTGGTTGTATCAAATAGATGGAAACCGCTTGGGACAGATCGACACCTGGAGTGATGGATGGACACCTGGAGGGACAGAGGGACACCTTGTTGGACACATCTGGTGGGAGAGATGGACACCTGGCTCTAGAGAAAGGTGGAAACCAGCTAGGAGAGATGGACATCTGGAGGCTGAGATGGATACGTGGTGACACGCATCGACACCTGGAGAGATGGACGGAGGGACTTACGGACACCTGGTTTGACGGACGGAAAACTGGTGGGACACATGGAAACCTAGAGGGAAAGATGGAAAACTCGTTGGACAGATGGACATCTCGTGGGACAAATGGACACCTGCAGTAATGAATGGAGCCCTGGAGTGATGGATGGACACCTGGAGGGATGGATGGATGGATGGATGGACACGTGGAGAGAACAGACGGACACCTGCTTTGACGGATGGACAACTGGAGGGACACATGGACATCTGGAGTGACAAATGGACACCTCGTTGGAAAAAGGGACACCTGGAGTGATGGATAGACGAGCTGGAAGGACAGATGGACACCGCCTTGGACAGATGGACATCTCGTGGGACAAACGGACACCTGGTTGTATCAAATAGATGGAAACCGCTTGGGACAGATCGACACCTGGAGTGATGGATGGACACCTGGAGGGACAGAGGGACACCTTGTTGGACACATCTGGTGGGAGAGATGGACACCTGGCTCTAGAGAAAGGTGGAAACCAGCTAGGACAGATGGACATCTGGAGGCTGAGATGGATACGTGGTGACACGCATCGACACCTGGAGAGATGGACGGAGGGACTTACGGACACCTGGTTTGACGGACGGAAAACTGGTGGGACACATGGAAACCTAGAGGGAAAGATGGAAAACTCGTTGGACAGATGGACATCTCGTGGGACAAATGGACACCTGCAGTAATGAATGGAGCCCTGGAGTGATGGATGGACACCTGGAGGGATGGATGGATGGATGGATGGATGGACACGTGGAGAGAACAGACGGACACCTGCTTTGACGGATGGACAACTGGAGGGACACATGGACATCTGGAGTGACAAATGGACACCTCGTTGGAAAAAGGGACACCTGGAGTGATGGATAGACGAGCTGGAAGGACAGATGGACACCGCCTTGGACAGATGGACATCTCGTGGGACAAACGGACACCTGGTTGTATCAAATAGATGGAAACCGCTTGGGACAGATCGACACCTGGAGTGATGGATGGACACCTGGAGGGACAGAGGGACACCTTGTTGGACACATCTGGTGGGAGAGATGGACACCTGGCTCTAGAGAAAGGTGGAAACCAGCTAGGAGAGATGGACATCTGGAGGCTGAGATGGATACGTGGTGACACGCATCGACACCTGGAGAGATGGACGGAGGGACTTACGGACACCTGGTTTGACGGACGGAAAACTGGTGGGACACAGGGAAACCTAGAGGGAAAGATGGAAAACTCGTTGGACAGATGGACATCTCGTGGGACAAATGGACACCTGCAGTAATGAATGGAGCCCTGGAGTGATGGATGGACACCTGGAGGGATGGATGGATGGATGGATGGACACGTGGAGAGAACAGACGGACACCTGCTTTGACGGATGGACAACTGGAGGGACACATGGACATCTGGAGTGACAAATGGACACCTCGTTGGAAAAAGGGACACCTGGAGTGATGGATAGACGAGCTGGAAGGACAGATGGACACCGCCTTGGACAGATGGACATCTCGTGGGACAAACGGACACCTGGTTGTATCAAATAGATGGAAACCGCTTGGGACAGATCGACACCTGGAGTGATGGATGGACACCTGGAGGGACAGAGGGACACCTTGTTGGACACATCTGGTGGGAGAGATGGACACCTGGCTCTAGAGAAAGGTGGAAACCAGCTAGGACAGATGGACATCTGGAGGCTGAGATGGATACGTGGTGACACGCATCGACACCTGGAGAGATGGACGGAGGGACTTACGGACACCTGGTTTGACGGACGGAAAACTGGTGGGACACATGGAAACCTAGAGGGAAAGATGGAAAACTCGTTGGACAGATGGACATCTCGTGGGACAGATGGACACCAGCTGGGCCAGATGGATACCTGGAATGATGGATGGACACCTGGTGGGATGGATGGAGATGTGGAGGGAGAGACGGACATGTGGTGAGAGCCATAGACGCCTGGAGAGATGGATGGATCGCCACCTGGAGGGACAGATGGACATCTGGAGGGACACATGGACACCTGGTTTTATCAAATAGATGGACACTAGTAGGGAGAGAAGGACACCAAGGATGATGAATGGACACCTGGAGGGACAGTTGGACACGTGGTGATAGACATGGACTCCTGGAGAAATGGATGGACACCCGGAGAGATGGATGGGTATGTGGAGGGACAGACAGACACCTGGTTTTAAGGATGGACAACTGGAGAGACACATGGAAACCTGGAGGGACAACTGGAAACCTCAATGGACAGATGGATATCTCGTGGGACAGAGGGACACCTGGAGGAAGAGATGGACACATTGTGAGAGACATGGCCACCTGGAGAGATGGATGGACGGACACATGGAGGGACAGACGGACACCTGGTTTGAAGGTTGGACAATTGCTGGGATGCATGGACACCTGGAGGGAGAGATGGACACCGTGTTGGAGAGATGGACATCTCGTGGGACAAATGGACACCTGGTGGTATCAAATAGATCGAAGCCACTTGGGACAGATGGACACCAGCAGTGATGGATGGATGGACAGGTGGAGGGACAGATGGACACCTGGAGGGTGAGAGGGACCCCTGGTTTGAAGGATGGACAAGTGGAGAAACACATGGAAACCTGCTGGGTCAGATAGATACCTCGTTGGACAGATGGACGTCTCGTGGGACAAATGGACACCTGGTTGTATCAAATAGATGGAAACCGCTTGGGACAGATTGACACCTGGAGTGATGGATGGACACCTGGAGGGACAGAGGGACACCTTGTTGGACACATCTGGTGGGAGAGATGGACACCTGGCTCTAGAGAAAGGTGGAAACCAGCTAGGACAGATGGACATCTGGAGGCTGAGATGGATACGTGGTGACACGCATCGACACCTGGAGAGATGGACGGAGGGACTTACGGACACCTGGTTTGACGGACGGAAAACTGGTGGGACACAGGGAAACCTAGAGGGAAAGATGGAAAACTCGTTGGACAGATGGACATCTCGTGGGACAGATGGACACCAGCTGGGCCAGATGGATACCTGGAATGATGGATGGACACCTGGTGGGATGGATGGAGATGTGGAGGGAGAGACGGACATGTGGTGAGAGCCATAGACGCCTGGAGAGATGGATGGATCGCCACCTGGAGGGACAGATGGACATCTGGAGGGACACATGGACACCTGGTTTTATCAAATAGATGGACACTAGTAGGGAGAGAAGGACACCAAGGATGATGAATGGACACCTGGAGGGACAGTTGGACACGTGGTGATAGACATGGACTCCTGGAGCAATGGATGGACACCCGGAGAGATGGATGGGTATGTGGAGGGACAGACAGACACCTGGTTTTAAGGATGGACAACTGGAGAGACACATGGAAACCTGGAGGGACAACTGGAAACCTCAATGGACAGATGGATATCTCGTGGGACAGAGGGACACCTGGAGGAAGAGATGGACACATTGTGAGAGACATGGCCACCTGGATAGATGGATGGACGGACACATGGAGGGACAGACGGACACCTGGTTTGAAGGTTGGACAATTGCTGGGATGCATGGACACCTGGAGGGAGAGATGGACACCGTGTTGGAGAGATGGACATCTCGTGGGACAAATGGACACCTGGTGGTATCAAATAGATCGAAGCCACTTGGGACAGATGGACACCAGCAGTGATGGATGGATGGACAGGTGGAGGGACAGATGGACACCTGGAGGGTGAGAGGGACCCCTGGTTTGAAGGATGGACAAGTGGAGAAACACATGGAAACCTGCTGGGTCAGATAGATACCTCGTTGGACAGATGGACGTCTCGTGGGACAAATGGACACCTGGTTGTATCAAATAGATGGAAACCGCTTGGGACAGATCGACACCTGGAGTGATGGATGGACACCTGGAGGGACAGAGGGACACCTTGTTGGACACATCTGGTGGGAGAGATGGACACCTGGCTCTAGAGAAAGGTGGAAACCAGCTAGGACAGATGGACATCTGGAGGCTGAGATGGATACGTGGTGACACGCATCGACACCTGGAGAGATGGACGGAGGGACTTACAGACACCTGGTTTGACGGACGGAAAACTGGTGGGACACAGGGAAACCTAGAGGGAAAGATGGAAAACTCGTTGGACAGATGGACATCTCGTGGGACAAATGGACACCTGCAGTAATGAATGGAGCCCTGGAGTGATGGATGGACACCTGGAGGGATGGATGGATGGATGGATGGACACGTGGAGAGAACAGACGGACACCTGCTTTGACGGATGGACAACTGGAGGGACACATGGACATCTGGAGTGACAAATGGACACCTCGTTGGAAAAAGGGACACCTGGAGTGATGGATAGACGAGCTGGAAGGACAGATGGACACCGCCTTGGACAGATGGACATCTCGTGGGACAAACGGACACCTGGTTGTATCAAATAGATGGAAACCGCTTGGGACAGATCGACACCTGGAGTGATGGATGGACACCTGGAGGGACAGAGGGACACCTTGTTGGACACATCTGGTGGGAGAGATGGACACCTGGCTCTAGAGAAAGGTGGAAACCAGCTAGGACAGATGGACATCTGGAGGCTGAGATGGATACGTGGTGACACGCATCGACACCTGGAGAGATGGACGGAGGGACTTACGGACACCTGGTTTGACGGACGGAAAACTGGTGGGACACATGGAAACCTAGAGGGAAAGATGGAAAACTCGTTGGACAGATGGACATCTCGTGGGACAGATGGACACCAGCTGGGCCAGATGGATACCTGGAATGATGGATGGACACCTGGTGGGATGGATGGATGGATGGATGGACACGTGGAGAGAACAGACGGACACCTGCTTTGACGGATGGACAACTGGAGGGACACATGGACATCTGGAGTGACAAATGGACACCTCGTTGGAAAAAGGGACACCTGGAGTGATGGATAGATGAGCTGGAAGGACAGATGGACACCGCGTTGGACAGATGGACATCTCGTGGGACAAATGGACACCTGGTGGTATCAAATAGATAGAAGCCACTTGGACAGATGGACACCAGCAGTGATGGATGGATGGACAGGTGGAGGGACAGATGGACACCTGGAGGGTGAGAGGAACCCCTGGTTTGAAGGATGGACAAGTGGAGAAACACATGGAAACCTGCTGGGTCAGATAGATACCTCGTTGGACAGATGGACGTCTCGTGGGACAAATGGACACCTGGTTGTATCAAATAGATGGAAACCGCTTGGGACAGATCGACACCTGGAGTGATGGATGGACACCTGGAGGGACAGAGGGACACCTTGTTGGACACATCTGGTGGGAGAGATGGACACCTGGCTCTAGAGAAAGGTGGAAACCAGCTAGGACAGATGGACATCTGGAGGCTGAGATGGATACGTGGTGACACGCATCGACACCTGGAGAGATGGACGGAGGGACTTACGGACACCTGGTTTGACGGACGGAAAACTGGTGGGACACAGGGAAACCTAGAGGGAAAGATGGAAAACTCGTTGGACAGATGGACATCTCGTGGGACAAATGGACACCTGCAGTAATGAATGGAGCCCTGGAGTGATGGATGGACACCTGGAGGGATGGATGGATGGATGGATGGACACGTGGAGAGAACAGACGGACACCTGCTTTGACGGATGGACAACTGGAGGGACACATGGACATCTGGAGTGACAAATGGACACCTCGTTGGAAAAAGGGACACCTGGAGTGATGGATAGACGAGCTGGAAGGCCAGATGGACACCGCCTTGGACAGATGGACATCTCGTGGGACAAACGGACACCTGGTTGTATCAAATAGATGGAAACCGCTTGGGACAGATCGACACCTGGAGTGATGGATGGACACCTGGAGGGACAGAGGGACACCTTGTTGGACACATCTGGTGGGAGAGATGGACACCTGGCTCTAGAGAAAGGTGGAAACCAGCTAGGAGAGATGGACATCTGGAGGCTGAGATGGATACGTGGTGACACGCATCGACACCTGGAGAGATGGACGGAGGGACTTACGGACACCTGGTTTGACGGACGGAAAACTGGTGGGACACATGGAAACCTAGAGGGAAAGATGGAAAACTCGTTGGACAGATGGACATCTCGTGGGACAGATGGACACCAGCTGGGCCAGATGGATACCTGGAATGATGGATGGACACCTGGTGGGATGGATGGAGATGTGGAGGGAGAGACGGACATGTGGTGAGAGCCATAGACGCCTGGAGAGATGGATGGATCGCCACCTGGAGGGACAGATGGACATCTGGAGGGACACATGGACACCTGGTTTTATCAAATAGATGGACACTAGTAGGGAGAGAAGGACACCAAGGATGATGAATGGACACCTGGAGGGACAGTTGGACACGTGGTGATAGACATGGACTCCTGGAGAAATGGATGGACACCCGGAGAGATGGATGGGTATGTGGAGGGACAGACAGACACCTGGTTTTAAGGATGGACAACTGGAGAGACACATGGAAACCTGGAGGGACAACTGGAAACCTCAATGGACAGATGGATATCTCGTGGGACAGAGGGACACCTGGAGGAAGAGATGGACACATTGTGAGAGACATGGCCACCTGGATAGATGGATGGACGGACACATGGAGGGACAGACGGACACCTGGTTTGAAGGTTGGACAATTGCTGGGATGCATGGACACCTGGAGGGAGAGATGGACACCGTGTTGGAGAGATGGACATCTCGTGGGACAAATGGACACCTGGTGGTATCAAATAGATAGAAGCCACTTGGGACAGATGGACACCAGCAGTGATGGATGGATGGACAGGTGGAGGGACAGATGGACACCTGGAGGGTGAGAGGAACCCCTGGTTTGAAGGATGGACAAGTGGAGAAACACATGGAAACCTGCTGGGTCAGATAGATACCTCGTTGGACAGATGGACGTCTCGTGGGACAAATGGACACCTGGTTGTATCAAATAGATGGAAACCGCTTGGGACAGATCGACACCTGGAGTGATGGATGGACACCTGGAGGGACAGAGGGACACCTTGTTGGACACATCTGGTGGGAGAGATGGACACCTGGCTCTAGAGAAAGGTGGAAACCAGCTAGGACAGATGGACATCTGGAGGCTGAGATGGATACGTGGTGACACGCATCGACACCTGGAGAGATGGACGGAGGGACTTACGGACACCTGGTTTGACGGATGGAAAACTGGTGGGACACATGGAAACCTAGAGGGAAAGATGGAAAACTCGTTGGACAGATGGACATCTCGTGGGACAAATGGACACCTGCAGTAATGAATGGAGCCCTGGAGTGATGGATGGACACCTGGAGGGATGGATGGATGGATGGATGGATGGACACGTGGAGAGAACAGACGGACACCTGCTTTGACGGATGGACAACTGGAGGGACACATGGACATCTGGAGTGACAAATGGACACCTCGTTGGAAAAAGGGACACCTGGAGTGATGGATAGACGAGCTGGAAGGCCAGATGGACACCGCCTTGGACAGATGGACATCTCGTGGGACAAACGGACACCTGGTTGTATCAAATAGATGGAAACCGCTTGGGACAGATCGACACCTGGAGTGATGGATGGACACCTGGAGGGACAGAGGGACACCTTGTTGGACACATCTGGTGGGAGAGATGGACACCTGGCTCTAGAGAAAGGTGGAAACCAGCTAGGACAGATGGACATCTGGAGGCTGAGATGGATACGTGGTGACACGCATCGACACCTGGAGAGATGGACGGAGGGACTTACGGACACCTGGTTTGACGGACGGAAAACTGGTGGGACACATGGAAACCTAGAGGGAAAGATGGAAAACTCGTTGGACAGATGGACATCTCGTGGGACAGATGGACACCAGCTGGGCCAGATGGATACCTGGAATGATGGATGGACACCTGGTGGGATGGATGGAGATGTGGAGGGAGAGACGGACATGTGGTGAGAGCCATAGACGCCTGGAGAGATGGATGGATCGCCACCTGGAGGGACAGATGGACATCTGGAGGGACACATGGACACCTGGTTTTATCAAATAGATGGACACTAGTAGGGAGAGAAGGACACCAAGGATGATGAATGGACACCTGGAGGGACAGTTGGACACGTGGTGATAGACATGGACTCCTGGAGAAATGGATGGACACCCGGAGAGATGGATGGGTATGTGGAGGGACAGACAGACACCTGGTTTTAAGGATGGACAACTGGAGAGACACATGGAAACCTGGAGGGACAACTGGAAACCTCAATGGACAGATGGATATCTCGTGGGACAGAGGGACACCTGGAGGAAGAGATGGACACATTGTGAGAGACATGGCCACCTGGATAGATGGATGGACGGACACATGGAGGGACAGACGGACACCTGGTTTGAAGGTTGGACAATTGCTGGGATGCATGGACACCTGGAGGGAGAGATGGACACCGTGTTGGAGAGATGGACATCTCGTGGGACAAATGGACACCTGGTGGTATCAAATAGATAGAAGCCACTTGGGACAGATGGACAGCAGCAGTGATGGATGGATGGACAGGTGGAGGGACAGATGGACACCTGGAGGGTGAGAGGAACCCCTGGTTTGAAGGATGGACAAGTGGAGAAACACATGGAAACCTGCTGGGTCAGATAGATACCTCGTTGGACAGATGGACGTCTCGTGGGACAAATGGACACCTGGTTGTATCAAATAGATGGAAACCGCTTGGGACAGATCGACACCTGGAGTGATGGATGGACACCTGGAGGGACAGAGGGACACCTTGTTGGACACATCTGGTGGGAGAGATGGACACCTGGCTCTAGAGAAAGGTGGAAACCAGCTAGGACAGATGGACATCTGGAGGCTGAGATGGATACGTGGTGACACGCATCGACACCTGGAGAGATGGACGGAGGGACTTACGGACACCTGGTTTGACGGACGGAAAACTGGTGGGACACAGGGAAACCTAGAGGGAAAGATGGAAAACTCGTTGGACAGATGGACATCTCGTGGGACAGATGGACACCAGCTGGGCCAGATGGATACCTGGAATGATGGATGGACACCTGGTGGGATGGATGGAGATGTGGAGGGAGAGACGGACATGTGGTGAGAGCCATAGACGCCTGGAGAGATGGATGGATCGCCACCTGGAGGGACAGATGGACATCTGGAGGGACACATGGACACCTGGTTTTATCAAATAGATGGACACTAGTAGGGAGAGAAGGACACCAAGGATGATGAATGGACACCTGGAGGGACAGTTGGACACGTGGTGATAGACATGGACTCCTGGAGAAATGGATGGACACCCGGAGAGATGGATGGGTATGTGGAGGGACAGACAGACACCTGGTTTTAAGGATGGACAACTGGAGAGACACATGGAAACCTGGAGGGACAACTGGAAACCTCAATGGACAGATGGATATCTCGTGGGACAGAGGGACACCTGGAGGAAGAGATGGACACATTGTGAGAGACATGGCCACCTGGATAGATGGATGGACGGACACATGGAGGGACAGACGGACACCTGGTTTGAAGGTTGGACAATTGCTGGGATGCATGGACACCTGGAGGGAGAGATGGACACCGTGTTGGAGAGATGGACATCTCGTGGGACAAATGGACACCTGGTGGTATCAAATAGATCGAAGCCACTTGGGACAGATGGACACCAGCAGTGATGGATGGATGGACAGGTGGAGGGACAGATGGACACCTGGAGGGTGAGAGGGACCCCTGGTTTGAAGGATGGACAAGTGGAGAAACACATGGAAACCTGCTGGGTCAGATAGATACCTCGTTGGACAGATGGACGTCTCGTGGGACAAATGGACACCTGGTTGTATCAAATAGATGGAAACCGCTTGGGACAGATCGACACCTGGAGTGATGGATGGACACCTGGAGGGACAGAGGGACACCTTGTTGGACACATCTGGTGGGAGAGATGGACACCTGGCTCTAGAGAAAGGTGGAAACCAGCTAGGACAGATGGACATCTGGAGGCTGAGATGGATACGTGGTGACACGCATCGACACCTGGAGAGATGGACGGAGGGACTTACGGACACCTGGTTTGACGGACGGAAAACTGGTGGGACACAGGGAAACCTAGAGGGAAAGATGGAAAACTCGTTGGACAGATGGACATCTCGTGGGACAAATGGACACCTGCAGTAATGAATGGAGCCCTGGAGTGATGGATGGACACCTGGAGGGATGGATGGACACGTGGAGAGAACAGACGGACACCTGCTTTGACGGATGGACAACTGGAGGGACACATGGACATCTGGAGTGACAAATGGACACCTCGTTGGAAAAAGGGACACCTGGAGTGATGGATAGACGAGCTGGAAGGACAGATGGACACCGCCTTGGACAGATGGACATCTCGTGGGACAAACGGACACCTGGTTGTATCAAATAGATGGAAACCGCTTGGGACAGATCGACACCTGGAGTGATGGATGGACACCTGGAGGGACAGAGGGACACCTTGTTGGACACATCTGGTGGGAGAGATGGACACCTGGCTCTAGAGAAAGGTGGAAACCAGCTAGGACAGATGGACATCTGGAGGCTGAGATGGATACGTGGTGACACGCATCGACACCTGGAGAGATGGACGGAGGGACTTACGGACACCTGGTTTGACGGACGGAAAACTGGTGGGACACATGGAAACCTAGAGGGAAAGATGGAAAACTCGTTGGACAGATGGACATCTCGTGGGACAGATGGACACCAGCTGGGCCAGATGGATACCTGGAATGATGGATGGACACCTGGTGGGATGGATGGATGGATGGATGGACACGTGGAGAGAACAGACGGACACCTGCTTTGACGGATGGACAACTGGAGGGACACATGGACATCTGGAGTGACAAATGGACACCTCGTTGGAAAAAGGGACACCTGGAGTGATGGATAGATGAGCTGGAAGGACAGATGGACACCGCGTTGGACAGATGGACATCTCGTGGGACAAATGGACACCTGGTGGTATCAAATAGATAGAAGCCACTTGGACAGATGGACACCAGCAGTGATGGATGGATGGACAGGTGGAGGGACAGATGGACACCTGGAGGGTGAGAGGAACCCCTGGTTTGAAGGATGGACAAGTGGAGAAACACATGGAAACCTGCTGGGTCAGATAGATACCTCGTTGGACAGATGGACGTCTCGTGGGACAAATGGACACCTGGTTGTATCAAATAGATGGAAACCGCTTGGGACAGATCGACACCTGGAGTGATGGATGGACACCTGGAGGGACAGAGGGACACCTTGTTGGACACATCTGGTGGGAGAGATGGACACCTGGCTCTAGAGAAAGGTGGAAACCAGCTAGGACAGATGGACATCTGGAGGCTGAGATGGATACGTGGTGACACGCATCGACACCTGGAGAGATGGACGGAGGGACTTACGGACACCTGGTTTGACGGACGGAAAACTGGTGGGACACATGGAAACCTAGAGGGAAAGATGGAAAACTCGTTGGACAGATGGACATCTCGTGGGACAAATGGACACCTGCAGTAATGAATGGAGCCCTGGAGTGATGGATGGACACCTGGAGGGATGGATGGATGGATGGATGGATGGATGGACACGTGGAGAGAACAGACGGACACCTGCTTTGACGGATGGACAACTGGAGGGACACATGGACATCTGGAGTGACAAATGGACACCTCGTTGGAAAAAGGGACACCTGGAGTGATGGATAGACGAGCTGGAAGGCCAGATGGACACCGCCTTGGACAGATGGACATCTCGTGGGACAAACGGACACCTGGTTGTATCAAATAGATGGAAACCGCTTGGGACAGATCGACACCTGGAGTGATGGATGGACACCTGGAGGGACAGAGGGACACCTTGTTGGACACATCTGGTGGGAGAGATGGACACCTGGCTCTAGAGAAAGGTGGAAACCAGCTAGGACAGATGGACATCTGGAGGCTGAGATGGATACGTGGTGACACGCATCGACACCTGGAGAGATGGACGGAGGGACTTACGGACACCTGGTTTGACGGACGGAAAACTGGTGGGACACATGGAAACCTAGAGGGAAAGATGGAAAACTCGTTGGACAGATGGACATCTCGTGGGACAGATGGACACCAGCTGGGCCAGATGGATACCTGGAATGATGGATGGACACCTGGTGGGATGGATGGAGATGTGGAGGGAGAGACGGACATGTGGTGAGAGCCATAGACGCCTGGAGAGATGGATGGATCGCCACCTGGAGGGACAGATGGACATCTGGAGGGACACATGGACACCTGGTTTTATCAAATAGATGGACACTAGTAGGGAGAGAAGGACACCAAGGATGATGAATGGACACCTGGAGGGACAGTTGGACACGTGGTGATAGACATGGACTCCTGGAGAAATGGATGGACACCCGGAGAGATGGATGGGTATGTGGAGGGACAGACAGACACCTGGTTTTAAGGATGGACAACTGGAGAGACACATGGAAACCTGGAGGGACAACTGGAAACCTCAATGGACAGATGGATATCTCGTGGGACAGAGGGACACCTGGAGGAAGAGATGGACACATTGTGAGAGACATGGCCACCTGGATAGATGGATGGACGGACACATGGAGGGACAGACGGACACCTGGTTTAAAGGTTGGACAATTGCTGGGATGCATGGACACCTGGAGGGAGAGATGGACACCGTGTTGGAGAGATGGACATCTCGTGGGACAAATGGACACCTGGTGGTATCAAATAGATAGAAGCCACTTGGGACAGATGGACACCAGCAGTGATGGATGGATGGACAGGTGGAGGGACAGATGGACACCTGGAGGGTGAGAGGAACCCCTGGTTTGAAGGATGGACAAGTGGAGAAACACATGGAAACCTGCTGGGTCAGATAGATACCTCGTTGGACAGATGGACGTCTCGTGGGACAAATGGACACCTGGTTGTATCAAATAGATGGAAACCGCTTGGGACAGATCGACACCTGGAGTGATGGATGGACACCTGGAGGGACAGAGGGACACCTTGTTGGACACATCTGGTGGGAGAGATGGACACCTGGCTCTAGAGAAAGGTGGAAACCAGCTAGGAGAGATGGACATCTGGAGGCTGAGATGGATACGTGGTGACACGCATCGACACCTGGAGAGATGGACGGAGGGACTTACGGACACCTGGTTTGACGGATGGAAAACTGGTGGGACACATGGAAACCTAGAGGGAAAGATGGAAAACTCGTTGGACAGATGGACATCTCGTGGGACAAATGGACACCTGCAGTAATGAATGGAGCCCTGGAGTGATGGATGGACACCTGGAGGGATGGATGGATGGATGGATGGATGGACACGTGGAGAGAACAGACGGACACCTGCTTTGACGGATGGACAACTGGAGGGACACATGGACATCTGGAGTGACAAATGGACACCTCGTTGGAAAAAGGGACACCTGGAGTGATGGATAGACGAGCTGGAAGGACAGATGGACACCGCCTTGGACAGATGGACATCTCGTGGGACAAACGGACACCTGGTTGTATCAAATAGATGGAAACCGCTTGGGACAGATCGACACCTGGAGTGATGGATGGACACCTGGAGGGACAGAGGGACACCTTGTTGGACACATCTGGTGGGAGAGATGGACACCTGGCTCTAGAGAAAGGTGGAAACCAGCTAGGACAGATGGACATCTGGAGGCTGAGATGGATACGTGGTGACACGCATCGACACCTGGAGAGATGGACGGAGGGACTTACGGACACCTGGTTTGACGGACGGAAAACTGGTGGGACACATGGAAACCTAGAGGGAAAGATGGAAAACTCGTTGGACAGATGGACATCTCGTGGGACAGATGGACACCAGCTGGGCCAGATGGATACCTGGAATGATGGATGGACACCTGGTGGGATGGATGGAGATGTGGAGGGAGAGACGGACATGTGGTGAGAGCCATAGACGCCTGGAGAGATGGATGGATCGCCACCTGGAGGGACAGATGGACATCTGGAGGGACACATGGACACCTGGTTTTATCAAATAGATGGACACCAGTATGGAGAGAAGGACACCAAGGATGATGGACGGACACCTGGAGGGACAGTTGGACACGTGGTGATAGACATGGACTCCTGGAGAAATGGATGGACACCCGGAGAGATGGATGGGTATGTGGAGGGACAGACAGACACCTGGTTTTAAGGATGGACAACTGGAGAGACACATGGAAACCTGGAGGGACAACTGGAAACCTCAATGGACAGATGGATATCTTGTGGGACAGAGGGACACCTGGAGGAAGAGATGGACACATTGTGAGAGACATGGCCACCTGGAGAGATGGATGGACGGACACATGGAGGGACAGACGGACACCTGGTTTGAAGGTTGGAGAATTGCTGGGATGCATGGACACCTGGAGGGAGAGATGGACACCGTGTTGGAGAGATGGACATCTCGTGGGACAAATGGACACCTGGTGGTATCAAATAGATAGAAGCCACTTGGGACAGATGGACACCAGCAGTGATGGATGGATGGACAGGTGGAGGGACAGATGGACACCTGGAGGGTGAGAGGGACCCCTGGTTTGAAGGATGGACAAGTGGAGAAACACATGGAAACCTGCTGGGTCAGATAGATACCTCGTTGGACAGATGGACGTCTCGTGGGACAAATGGACACCTGGTTGTATCAAATAGATGGAAACCGCTTGGGACAGATCGACACCTGGAGTGATGGATGGACACCTGGAGGGACAGAGGGACACCTTGTTGGACACATCTGGTGGGAGAGATGGACACCTGGCTCTAGAGAAAGGTGGAAACCAGCTAGGACAGATGGACATCTGGAGGCTGAGATGGATACGTGGTGACACGCATCGACACCTGGAGAGATGGACGGAGGGACTTACGGACACCTGGTTTGACGGACGGAAAACTGGTGGGACACAGGGAAACCTAGAGGGAAAGATGGAAAACTCGTTGGACAGATGGACATCTCGTGGGACAAATGGACACCTGCAGTAATGAATGGAGCCCTGGAGTGATGGATGGACACCTGGAGGGATGGATGGATGGATGGATGGACACGTGGAGAGAACAGACGGACACCTGCTTTGACGGATGGACAACTGGAGGGACACATGGACATCTGGAGTGACAAATGGACACCTCGTTGGAAAAAGGGACACCTGGAGTGATGGATAGACGAGCTGGAAGGACAGATGGACACCGCCTTGGACAGATGGACATCTCGTGGGACAAACGGACACCTGGTTGTATCAAATAGATGGAAACCGCTTGGGACAGATCGACACCTGGAGTGATGGATGGACACCTGGAGGGACAGAGGGACACCTTGTTGGACACATCTGGTGGGAGAGATGGACACCTGGCTCTAGAGAAAGGTGGAAACCAGCTAGGAGAGATGGACATCTGGAGGCTGAGATGGATACGTGGTGACACGCATCGACACCTGGAGAGATGGACGGAGGGACTTACGGACACCTGGTTTGACGGATGGAAAACTGGTGGGACACATGGAAACCTAGAGGGAAAGATGGAAAATTCGTTGGACAGATGGACATCTCGTGGGACAGATGGACACCAGCTGGGCCAGATGGATACCTGGAATGATGGATGGACACCTGGTGGGATGGATGGAGATGTGGAGGGAGAGACGGACATGTGGTGAGAGCCATAGACGCCTGGAGAGATGGATGGATCGCCACCTGGAGGGACAGATGGACATCTGGAGGGACACATGGACACCTGGTTTTATCAAATAGATGGACACCAGTATGGAGAGAAGGACACCAAGGATGATGGACGGACACCTGGAGGGATGGAAGGACACCCGGAGGGATGGATGGATGGATGGATGGATGGATGGATACGTGGAGAGAACAGACGGACACCTGCTTTGACGGATGGACAACTGGAGGGACACATGGACATCTGGAGTGACAAATGGACACCTCGTTGGAAAAAGGGACACCTGGAGTGATGGATAGACGAGCTGGAAGGACAGATGGACACCGCCTTGGACAGATGGACATCTCGTGGGACAAACGGACACCTGGTTGTATCAAATAGATGGAAACCGCTTGGGACAGATCGACACCTGGAGTGATGGATGGACACCTGGAGGGACAGAGGGACACCTTGTTGGACACATCTGGTGGGAGAGATGGACACCTGGCTCTAGAGAAAGGTGGAAACCAGCTAGGACAGATGGACATCTGGAGGCTGAGATGGATACGTGGTGACACGCATCGACACCTGGAGAGATGGACGGAGGGACTTACGGACACCTGGTTTGATGGACGGAAAACTGGTGGGACACAGGGAAACCTAGAGGGAAAGATGGAAAACTCGTTGGACAGATGGACATCTCGTGGGACAAATGGACACCTGCAGTAATGAATGGAGCCCTGGAGTGATGGATGGACACCTGGAGGGATGGATGGATGGATGGATGGACACGTGGAGAGAACAGACGGACACCTGCTTTGACGGATGGACAACTGGAGGGACACATGGACATCTGGAGTGACAAATGGACACCTCGTTGGAAAAAGGGACACCTGGAGTGATGGATAGACGAGCTGGAAGGACAGATGGACACCGCCTTGGACAGATGGACATCTCGTGGGACAAACGGACACCTGGTTGTATCAAATAGATGGAAACCGCTTGGGACAGATCGACACCTGGAGTGATGGATGGACACCTGGAGGGACAGAGGGACACCTTGTTGGACACATCTGGTGGGAGAGATGGACACCTGGCTCTAGAGAAAGGTGGAAACCAGCTAGGAGAGATGGACATCTGGAGGCTGAGATGGATACGTGGTGACACGCATCGACACCTGGAGAGATGGACGGAGGGACTTACGGACACCTGGTTTGACGGACGGAAAACTGGTGGGACACATGGAAACCTAGAGGGAAAGATGGAAAACTCGTTGGACAGATGGACATCTCGTGGGACAGATGGACACCAGCTGGGCCAGATGGATACCTGGAATGATGGATGGACACCTGGTGGGATGGATGGAGATGTGGAGGGAGAGACGGACATGTGGTGAGAGCCATAGACGCCTGGAGAGATGGATGGATCGCCACCTGGAGGGACAGATGGACATCTGGAGGGACACATGGACACCTGGTTTTATCAAATAGATGGACACTAGTAGGGAGAGAAGGACACCAAGGATGATGAATGGACACCTGGAGGGACAGTTGGACACGTGGTGATAGACATGGACTCCTGGAGAAATGGATGGACACCCGGAGAGATGGATGGGTATGTGGAGGGACAGACAGACACCTGGTTTTAAGGATGGACAACTGGAGAGACACATGGAAACCTGGAGGGACAACTGGAAACCTCAATGGACAGATGGATATCTCGTGGGACAGAGGGACACCTGGAGGAAGAGATGGACACATTGTGAGAGACATGGCCACCTGGAGAGATGGATGGACGGACACATGGAGGGACAGACGGACACCTGGTTTGAAGGTTGGACAATTGCTGGGATGCATGGACACCTGGAGGGAGAGATGGACACCGTGTTGGAGAGATGGACATCTCGTGGGACAAATGGACACCTGGTGGTATCAAATAGATAGAAGCCACTTGGGACAGATGGACAGCAGCAGTGATGGATGGATGGACAGGTGGAGGGACAGATGGACACCTGGAGGGTGAGAGGAACCCCTGGTTTGAAGGATGGACAAGTGGAGAAACACATGGAAACCTGCTGGGTCAGATAGATACCTCGTTGGACAGATGGACGTCTCGTGGGACAAATGGACACCTGCAGTAATGAATGGAGCCCTGGAGTGATGGATGGACACCTGGAGGGATGGATGGATGGATGGATGGATGGATGGACACGTGGAGAGAACAGACGGACACCTGCTTTGACGGATGGACAACTGGAGGGACACATGGACATCTGGAGTGACAAATGGACACCTCGTTGGAAAAAGGGACACCTGGAGTGATGGATAGACGAGCTGGAAGGACAGATGGACACCGCCTTGGACAGATGGACATCTCGTGGGACAAACGGACACCTGGTTGTATCAAATAGATGGAAACCGCTTGGGACAGATCGACACCTGGAGTGATGGATGGACACCTGGAGGGACAGAGGGACACCTTGTTGGACACATCTGGTGGGAGAGATGGACACCTGGCTCTAGAGAAAGGTGGAAACCAGCTAGGACAGATGGACATCTGGAGGCTGAGATGGATACGTGGTGACACGCATCGACACCTGGAGAGATGGACGGAGGGACTTACGGACACCTGGTTTGACGGACGGAAAACTGGTGGGACACATGGAAACCTAGAGGGAAAGATGGAAAACTCGTTGGACAGATGGACATCTCGTGGGACAAATGGACACCAGCTGGGCCAGATGGATACCTGGAATGATGGATGGACACCTGGTGGGATGGATGGAGATGTGGAGGGAGAGACGGACATGTGGTGAGAGCCATAGACGCCTGGAGAGATGGATGGATCGCCACCTGGAGGGACAGATGGACATCTGGAGGGACACATGGACACCTGGTTTTATCAAATAGATGGACACCAGTATGGAGAGAAGGACACCAAGGATGATGGACGGACACCTGGAGGGACAGTTGGACACGTGGTGATAGACATGGACTCCTGGAGAAATGGATGGACACCCGGAGAGATGGATGGGTATGTGGAGGGACAGACAGACACCTGGTTTTAAGGATGGACAACTGGAGAGACACATGGAAACCTGGAGGGACAACTGGAAACCTCAATGGACAGATGGATATCTTGTGGGACAGAGGGACACCTGGAGGAAGAGATGGACACATTGTGAGAGACATGGCCACCTGGAGAGATGGATGGACGGACACATGGAGGGACAGACGGACACCTGGTTTGAAGGTTGGACAATTGCTGGGATGCATGGACACCTGGAGGGAGAGATGGACACCGTGTTGGAGAGATGGACATCTCGTGGGACAAATGGACACCTGGTGGTATCAAATAGATAGAAGCCACTTGGGACAGATGGACACCAGCAGTGATGGATGGATGGACAGGTGGAGGGACAGATGGACACCTGGAGGGTGAGAGGAACCCCTGGTTTGAAGGATGGACAAGTGGAGAAACACATGGAAACCTGCTGGGTCAGATAGATACCTCGTTGGACAGATGGACGTCTCGTGGGACAAATGGACACCTGGTTGTATCAAATAGATGGAAACCGCTTGGGACAGATCGACACCTGGAGTGATGGATGGACACCTGGAGGGACAGAGGGACACCTTGTTGGACACATCTGGTGGGAGAGATGGACACCTGGCTCTAGAGAAAGGTGGAAACCAGCTAGGAGAGATGGACATCTGGAGGCTGAGATGGATACGTGGTGACACGCATCGACACCTGGAGAGATGGACGGAGGGACTTACGGACACCTGGTTTGACGGACGGAAAACTGGTGGGACACATGGAAACCTAGAGGGAAAGATGGAAAACTCGTTGGACAGATGGACATCTCGTGGGACAAATGGACACCTGCAGTAATGAATGGAGCCCTGGAGTGATGGATGGACACCTGGAGGGATGGATGGATGGATGGATGGATGGATGGATGGATGGACACGTGGAGAGAACAGACGGACACCTGCTTTGACGGATGGACAACTGGAGGGACACATGGACATCTGGAGTGACAAATGGACACCTCGTTGGAAAAAGGGACACCTGGAGTGATGGATAGACGAGCTGGAAGGACAGATGGACACCGCCTTGGACAGATGGACATCTCGTGGGACAAACGGACACCTGGTTGTATCAAATAGATGGAAACCGCTTGGGACAGATCGACACCTGGAGTGATGGATGGACACCTGGAGGGACAGAGGGACACCTTGTTGGACACATCTGGTGGGAGAGATGGACACCTGGCTCTAGAGAAAGGTGGAAACCAGCTAGGACAGATGGACATCTGGAGGCTGAGATGGATACGTGGTGACACGCATCGACACCTGGAGAGATGGACGGAGGGACTTACGGACACCTGGTTTGACGGACGGAAAACTGGTGGGACACATGGAAACCTAGAGGGAAAGATGGAAAACTCGTTGGACAGATGGACATCTCGTGGGACAGATGGACACCAGCTGGGCCAGATGGATACCTGGAATGATGGATGGACACCTGGTGGGATGGATGGAGATGTGGAGGGAGAGACGGACATGTGGTGAGAGCCATAGACGCCTGGAGAGATGGATGGATCGCCACCTGGAGGGACAGATGGACATCTGGAGGGACACATGGACACCTGGTTTTATCAAATAGATGGACACCAGTATGGAGAGAAGGACACCAAGGATGATGGACGGACACCTGGAGGGACAGTTGGACACGTGGTGATAGACATGGACTCCTGGAGAAATGGATGGACACCCGGAGAGATGGATGGGTATGTGGAGGGACAGACAGACACCTGGTTTTAAGGATGGACAACTGGAGAGACACATGGAAACCTGGAGGGACAACTGGAAACCTCAATGGACAGATGGATATCTTGTGGGACAGAGGGACACCTGGAGGAAGAGATGGACACATTGTGAGAGACATGGCCACCTGGAGAGATGGATGGACGGACACATGGAGGGACAGACGGACACCTGGTTTGAAGGTTGGACAATTGCTGGGATGCATGGACACCTGGAGGGAGAGATGGACACCGTGTTGGAGAGATGGACATCTCGTGGGACAAATGGACACCTGGTGGTATCAAATAGATAGAAGCCACTTGGGACAGATGGACACCAGCAGTGATGGATGGATGGACAGGTGGAGGGACAGATGGACACCTGGAGGGTGAGAGGAACCCCTGGTTTGAAGGATGGACAAGTGGAGAAACACATGGAAACCTGCTGGGTCAGATAGATACCTCGTTGGACAGATGGACGTCTCGTGGGACAAATGGACACCTGGTTGTATCAAATAGATGGAAACCGCTTGGGACAGATCGACACCTGGAGTGATGGATGGACACCTGGAGGGACAGAGGGACACCTTGTTGGACACATCTGGTGGGAGAGATGGACACCTGGCTCTAGAGAAAGGTGGAAACCAGCTAGGAGAGATGGACATCTGGAGGCTGAGATGGATACGTGGTGACACGCATCGACACCTGGAGAGATGGACGGAGGGACTTACGGACACCTGGTTTGACGGACGGAAAACTGGTGGAACACATGGAAACCTAGAGGGAAAGATGGAAAACTCGTTGGACAGATGGACATCTCGTGGGACAAATGGACACCTGCAGTAATGAATGGAGCCCTGGAGTGATGGATGGACACCTGGAGGGATGGATGGATGGATGGATGGACACGTGGAGAGAACAGACGGACACCTGCTTTGACGGATGGACAACTGGAGGGACACATGGACATCTGGAGTGACAAATGGACACCTCGTTGGAAAAAGGGACACCTGGAGTGATGGATAGACGAGCTGGAAGGACAGATGGACACCGCCTTGGACAGATGGACATCTCGTGGGACAAACGGACACCTGGTTGTATCAAATAGATGGAAACCGCTTGGGACAGATCGACACCTGGAGTGATGGATGGACACCTGGAGGGACAGAGGGACACCTTGTTGGACACATCTGGTGGGAGAGATGGACACCTGGCTCTAGAGAAAGGTGGAAACCAGCTAGGAGAGATGGACATCTGGAGGCTGAGATGGATACGTGGTGACACGCATCGACACCTGGAGAGATGGACGGAGGGACTTACGGACACCTGGTTTGACGGACGGAAAACTGGTGGGACACATGGAAACCTAGAGGGAAAGATGGAAAATTCGTTGGACAGATGGACATCTCGTGGGACAGATGGACACCAGCTGGGCCAGATGGATACCTGGAATGATGGATGGACACCTGGTGGGATGGATGGAGATGTGGAGGGAGAGACGGACATGTGGTGAGAGCCATAGACGCCTGGAGAGATGGATGGATCGCCACCTGGAGGGACAGATGGACATCTGGAGGGACACATGGACACCTGGTTTTATCAAATAGATGGACACCAGTATGGAGAGAAGGACACCAAGGATGATGGACGGACACCTGGAGGGATGGAAGGACACCCGGAGGGATGGATGGATGGATGGATGGATGGATGGACACGTGGAGAGAACAGACGGACACCTGCTTTGACGGATGGACAACTGGAGGGACACATGGACATCTGGAGTGACAAATGGACACCTCGTTGGAAAAAGGGACACCTGGAGTGATGGATAGACGAGCTGGAAGGACAGATGGACACCGCCTTGGACAGATGGACATCTCGTGGGACAAACGGACACCTGGTTGTATCAAATAGATGGAAACCGCTTGGGACAGATCGACACCTGGAGTGATGGATGGACACCTGGAGGGACAGAGGGACACCTTGTTGGACACATCTGGTGGGAGAGATGGACACCTGGCTCTAGAGAAAGGTGGAAACCAGCTAGGACAGATGGACATCTGGAGGCTGAGATGGATACGTGGTGACACGCATCGACACCTGGAGAGATGGACGGAGGGACTTACGGACACCTGGTTTGACGGACGGAAAACTGGTGGGACACAGGGAAACCTAGAGGGAAAGATGGAAAACTCGTTGGACAGATGGACATCTCGTGGGACAAATGGACACCTGCAGTAATGAATGGAGCCCTGGAGTGATGGATGGACACCTGGAGGGATGGATGGATGGATGGATGGACACGTGGAGAGAACAGACGGACACCTGCTTTGACGGATGGACAACTGGAGGGACACATGGACATCTGGAGTGACAAATGGACACCTCGTTGGAAAAAGGGACACCTGGAGTGATGGATAGACGAGCTGGAAGGACAGATGGACACCGCCTTGGACAGATGGACATCTCGTGGGACAAACGGACACCTGGTTGTATCAAATAGATGGAAACCGCTTGGGACAGATCGACACCTGGAGTGATGGATGGACACCTGGAGGGACAGAGGGACACCTTGTTGGACACATCTGGTGGGAGAGATGGACACCTGGCTCTAGAGAAAGGTGGAAACCAGCTAGGACAGATGGACATCTGGAGGCTGAGATGGATACGTGGTGACACGCATCGACACCTGGAGAGATGGACGGAGGGACTTACGGACACCTGGTTTGACGGACGGAAAACTGGTGGGACACATGGAAACCTAGAGGGAAAGATGGAAAACTCGTTGGACAGATGGACATCTCGTGGGACAGATGGACACCAGCTGGGCCAGATGGATACCTGGAATGATGGATGGACACCTGGTGGGATGGATGGAGATGTGGAGGGAGAGACGGACATGTGGTGAGAGCCATAGACGCCTGGAGAGATGGATGGATCGCCACCTGGAGGGACAGATGGACATCTGGAGGGACACATGGACACCTGGTTTTATCAAATAGATGGACACTAGTAGGGAGAGAAGGACACCAAGGATGATGAATGGACACCTGGAGGGACAGTTGGACACGTGGTGATAGACATGGACTCCTGGAGAAATGGATGGACACCCGGAGAGATGGATGGGTATGTGGAGGGACAGACAGACACCTGGTTTTAAGGATGGACAACTGGAGAGACACATGGAAACCTGGAGGGACAACTGGAAACCTCAATGGACAGATGGATATCTCGTGGGACAGAGGGACACCTGGAGGAAGAGATGGACACATTGTGAGAGACATGGCCACCTGGAGAGATGGATGGACGGACACATGGAGGGACAGACGGACACCTGGTTTGAAGGTTGGACAATTGCTGGGATGCATGGACACCTGGAGGGAGAGATGGACACCGTGTTGGAGAGATGGACATCTCGTGGGACAAATGGACACCTGGTGGTATCAAATAGATAGAAGCCACTTGGGACAGATGGACACCAGCAGTGATGGATGGATGGACAGGTGGAGGGACAGATGGACACCTGGAGGGTGAGAGGAACCCCTGGTTTGAAGGATGGACAAGTGGAGAAACACATGGAAACCTGCTGGGTCAGATAGATACCTCGTTGGACAGATGGACGTCTCGTGGGACAAATGGACACCTGGTTGTATCAAATAGATGGAAACCGCTTGGGACAGATCGACACCTGGAGTGATGGATGGACACCTGGAGGGACAGAGGGACACCTTGTTGGACACATCTGGTGGGAGAGATGGACACCTGGCTCTAGAGAAAGGTGGAAACCAGCTAGGAGAGATGGACATCTGGAGGCTGAGATGGATACGTGGTGACACGCATCGACACCTGGAGAGATGGACGGAGGGACTTACGGACACCTGGTTTGACGGACGGAAAACTGGTGGAACACATGGAAACCTAGAGGGAAAGATGGAAAACTCGTTGGACAGATGGACATCTCGTGGGACAAATGGACACCTGCAGTAATGAATGGAGCCCTGGAGTGATGGATGGACACCTGGAGGGATGGATGGATGGATGGATGGACACGTGGAGAGAACAGACGGACACCTGCTTTGACGGATGGACAACTGGAGGGACACATGGACATCTGGAGTGACAAATGGACACCTCGTTGGAAAAAGGGACACCTGGAGTGATGGATAGACGAGCTGGAAGGACAGATGGACACCGCCTTGGACAGATGGACATCTCGTGGGACAAACGGACACCTGGTTGTATCAAATAGATGGAAACCGCTTGGGACAGATCGACACCTGGAGTGATGGATGGACACCTGGAGGGACAGAGGGACACCTTGTTGGACACATCTGGTGGGAGAGATGGACACCTGGCTCTAGAGAAAGGTGGAAACCAGCTAGGAGAGATGGACATCTGGAGGCTGAGATGGATACGTGGTGACACGCATCGACACCTGGAGAGATGGACGGAGGGACTTACGGACACCTGGTTTGACGGACGGAAAACTGGTGGGACACATGGAAACCTAGAGGGAAAGATGGAAAATTCGTTGGACAGATGGACATCTCGTGGGACAGATGGACACCAGCTGGGCCAGATGGATACCTGGAATGATGGATGGACACCTGGTGGGATGGATGGAGATGTGGAGGGAGAGACGGACATGTGGTGAGAGCCATAGACGCCTGGAGAGATGGATGGATCGCCACCTGGAGGGACAGATGGACATCTGGAGGGACACATGGACACCTGGTTTTATCAAATAGATGGACACCAGTATGGAGAGAAGGACACCAAGGATGATGGACGGACACCTGGAGGGATGGAAGGACACCCGGAGGGATGGATGGATGGATGGATGGATGGATGGACACGTGGAGAGAACAGACGGACACCTGCTTTGACGGATGGACAACTGGAGGGACACATGGACATCTGGAGTGACAAATGGACACCTCGTTGGAAAAAGGGACACCTGGAGTGATGGATAGACGAGCTGGAAGGACAGATGGACACCGCCTTGGACAGATGGACATCTCGTGGGACAAACGGACACCTGGTTGTATCAAATAGATGGAAACCGCTTGGGACAGATCGACACCTGGAGTGATGGATGGACACCTGGAGGGACAGAGGGACACCTTGTTGGACACATCTGGTGGGAGAGATGGACACCTGGCTCTAGAGAAAGGTGGAAACCAGCTAGGAGAGATGGACATCTGGAGGCTGAGATGGATACGTGGTGACACGCATCGACACCTGGAGAGATGGACGGAGGGACTTACGGACACCTGGTTTGACGGACGGAAAACTGGTGGGACACAGGGAAACCTAGAGGGAAAGATGGAAAACTCGTTGGACAGATGGACATCTCGTGGGACAAATGGACACCTGCAGTAATGAATGGAGCCCTGGAGTGATGGATGGACACCTGGAGGGATGGATGGATGGATGGATGGACACGTGGAGAGAACAGACGGACACCTGCTTTGACGGATGGACAACTGGAGGGACACATGGACATCTGGAGTGACAAATGGACACCTCGTTGGAAAAAGGGACACCTGGAGTGATGGATAGACGAGCTGGAAGGACAGATGGACACCGCCTTGGACAGATGGACATCTCGTGGGACAAACGGACACCTGGTTGTATCAAATAGATGGAAACCGCTTGGGACAGATCGACACCTGGAGTGATGGATGGACACCTGGAGGGACAGAGGGACACCTTGTTGGACACATCTGGTGGGAGAGATGGACACCTGGCTCTAGAGAAAGGTGGAAACCAGCTAGGAGAGATGGACATCTGGAGGCTGAGATGGATACGTGGTGACACGCATCGACACCTGGAGAGATGGACGGAGGGACTTACGGACACCTGGTTTGACGGACGGAAAACTGGTGGGACACATGGAAACCTAGAGGGAAAGATGGAAAACTCGTTGGACAGATGGACATCTCGTGGGACAGATGGACACCAGCTGGGCCAGATGGATACCTGGAATGATGGATGGACACCTGGTGGGATGGATGGAGATGTGGAGGGAGAGACGGACATGTGGTGAGAGCCATAGACGCCTGGAGAGATGGATGGATCGCCACCTGGAGGGACAGATGGACATCTGGAGGGACACATGGACACCTGGTTTTATCAAATAGATGGACACTAGTAGGGAGAGAAGGACACCAAGGATGATGAATGGACACCTGGAGGGACAGTTGGACACGTGGTGATAGACATGGACTCCTGGAGAAATGGATGGACACCCGGAGAGATGGATGGGTATGTGGAGGGACAGACAGACACCTGGTTTTAAGGATGGACAACTGGAGAGACACATGGAAACCTGGAGGGACAACTGGAAACCTCAATGGACAGATGGATATCTCGTGGGACAGAGGGACACCTGGAGGAAGAGATGGACACATTGTGAGAGACATGGCCACCTGGAGAGATGGATGGACGGACACATGGAGGGACAGACGGACACCTGGTTTGAAGGTTGGACAATTGCTGGGATGCATGGACACCTGGAGGGAGAGATGGACACCGTGTTGGAGAGATGGACATCTCGTGGGACAAATGGACACCTGGTGGTATCAAATAGATAGAAGCCACTTGGGACAGATGGACACCAGCAGTGATGGATGGATGGACAGGTGGAGGGACAGATGGACACCTGGAGGGTGAGAGGAACCCCTGGTTTGAAGGATGGACAAGTGGAGAAACACATGGAAACCTGCTGGGTCAGATAGATACCTCGTTGGACAGATGGACGTCTCGTGGGACAAATGGACACCTGCAGTAATGAATGGAGCCCTGGAGTGATGGATGGACACCTGGAGGGATGGATGGATGGATGGATGGATGGATGGACACGTGGAGAGAACAGACGGACACCTGCTTTGACGGATGGACAACTGGAGGGACACATGGACATCTGGAGTGACAAATGGACACCTCGTTGGAAAAAGGGACACCTGGAGTGATGGATAGACGAGCTGGAAGGACAGATGGACACCGCCTTGGACAGATGGACATCTCGTGGGACAAACGGACACCTGGTTGTATCAAATAGATGGAAACCGCTTGGGACAGATCGACACCTGGAGTGATGGATGGACACCTGGAGGGACAGAGGGACACCTTGTTGGACACATCTGGTGGGAGAGATGGACACCTGGCTCTAGAGAAAGGTGGAAACCAGCTAGGAGAGATGGACATCTGGAGGCTGAGATGGATACGTGGTGACACGCATCGACACCTGGAGAGATGGACGGAGGGACTTACGGACACCTGGTTTGACGGACGGAAAACTGGTGGGACACATGGAAACCTAGAGGGAAAGATGGAAAACTCGTTGGACAGATGGACATCTCGTGGGACAGATGGACACCAGCTGGGCCAGATGGATACCTGGAATGATGGATGGACACCTGGTGGGATGGATGGAGATGTGGAGGGAGAGACGGACATGTGGTGAGAGCCATAGACGCCTGGAGAGATGGATGGATCGCCACCTGGAGGGACAGATGGACATCTGGAGGGACACATGGACACCTGGTTTTATCAAATAGATGGACACTAGTAGGGAGAGAAGGACACCAAGGATGATGAATGGACACCTGGAGGGACAGTTGGACACGTGGTGATAGACATGGACTCCTGGAGAAATGGATGGACACCCGGAGAGATGGATGGGTATGTGGAGGGACAGACAGACACCTGGTTTTAAGGATGGACAACTGGAGAGACACATGGAAACCTGGAGGGACAACTGGAAACCTCAATGGACAGATGGATATCTCGTGGGACAGAGGGACACCTGGAGGAAGAGATGGACACATTGTGAGAGACATGGCCACCTGGAGAGATGGATGGACGGACACATGGAGGGACAGACGGACACCTGGTTTGAAGGTTGGACAATTGCTGGGATGCATGGACACCTGGAGGGAGAGATGGACACCGTGTTGGAGAGATGGACATCTCGTGGGACAAATGGACACCTGGTGGTATCAAATAGATAGAAGCCACTTGGGACAGATGGACACCAGCAGTGATGGATGGATGGACAGGTGGAGGGACAGATGGACACCTGGAGGGTGAGAGGAACCCCTGGTTTGAAGGATGGACAAGTGGAGAAACACATGGAAACCTGCTGGGTCAGATAGATACCTCGTTGGACAGATGGACGTCTCGTGGGACAAATGGACACCTGCAGTAATGAATGGAGCCCTGGAGTGATGGATGGACACCTGGAGGGATGGATGGATGGATGGATGGATGGACACGTGGAGAGAACAGACGGACACCTGCTTTGACGGATGGACAACTGGAGGGACACATGGACATCTGGAGTGACAAATGGACACCTCGTTGGAAAAAGGGACACCTGGAGTGATGGATAGACGAGCTGGAAGGACAGATGGACACCACCTTGGACAGATGGACATCTCGTGGGACAAACGGACACCTGGTTGTATCAAATAGATGGAAACCGCTTGGGACAGATCGACACCTGGAGTGATGGATGGACACCTGGAGGGACAGAGGGACACCTTGTTGGACACGTCTGGTGGGAGAGATGGACACCTGGCTCTAGAGAAAGGTGGAAACCAGCTAGGACAGATGGACATCTGGAGGCTGAGATGGATACGTGGTGACACGCATCGACACCTGGAGAGATGGACGGAGGGACTTACGGACACCTGGTTTGACGGACGGAAAACTGGTGGGACACATGGAAACCTAGAGGGAAAGATGGAAAACTCGTTGGACAGATGGACATCTCGTGGGACAAATGGACACCAGCTGGGCCAGATGGATACCTGGAATGATGGATGGACACCTGGTGGGATGGATGGAGATGTGGAGGGAGAGACGGACATGTGGTGAGAGCCATAGACGCCTGGAGAGATGGATGGATCGCCACCTGGAGGGACAGATGGACATCTGGAGGGACACATGGACACCTGGTTTTATCAAATAGATGGACACCAGTATGGAGAGAAGGACACCAAGGATGATGGACGGACACCTGGAGGGACAGTTGGACACGTGGTGATAGACATGGACTCCTGGAGAAATGGATGGACACCCGGAGAGATGGATGGGTATGTGGAGGGACAGACAGACACCTGGTTTTAAGGATGGACAACTGGAGAGACACATGGAAACCTGGAGGGACAACTGGAAACCTCAATGGACAGATGGATATCTTGTGGGACAGAGGGACACCTGGAGGAAGAGATGGACACATTGTGAGAGACATGGCCACCTGGAGAGATGGATGGACGGACACATGGAGGGACAGACGGACACCTGGTTTGAAGGTTGGACAATTGCTGGGATGCATGGACACCTGGAGGGAGAGATGGACACCGTGTTGGAGAGATGGACATCTCGTGGGACAAATGGACACCTGGTGGTATCAAATAGATAGAAGCCACTTGGGACAGATGGACAGCAGCAGTGATGGATGGATGGACAGGTGGAGGGACAGATGGACACCTGGAGGGTGAGAGGAACCCCTGGTTTGAAGGATGGACAAGTGGAGAAACACATGGAAACCTGCTGGGTCAGATAGATACCTCGTTGGACAGATGGACGTCTCGTGGGACAAATGGACACCTGGTTGTATCAAATAGATGGAAACCGCTTGGGACAGATCGACACCTGGAGTGATGGATGGACACCTGGAGGGACAGAGGGACACCTTGTTGGACACATCTGGTGGGAGAGATGGACACCTGGCTCTAGAGAAAGGTGGAAACCAGCTAGGAGAGATGGACATCTGGAGGCTGAGATGGATACGTGGTGACACGCATCGACACCTGGAGAGATGGACGGAGGGACTTACGGACACCTGGTTTGACGGACGGAAAACTGGTGGGACACATGGAAACCTAGAGGGAAAGATGGAAAACTCGTTGGACAGATGGACATCTCGTGGGACAAATGGACACCTGCAGTAATGAATGGAGCCCTGGAGTGATGGATGGACACCTGGAGGGATGGATGGATGGATGGATGGATGGACACGTGGAGAGAACAGACGGACACCTGCTTTGACGGATGGACAACTGGAGGGACACATGGACATCTGGAGTGACAAATGGACACCTCGTTGGAAAAAGGGACACCTGGAGTGATGGATAGACGAGCTGGAAGGCCAGATGGACACCGCCTTGGACAGATGGACATCTCGTGGGACAAACGGACACCTGGTTGTATCAAATAGATGGAAACCGCTTGGGACAGATCGACACCTGGAGTGATGGATGGACACCTGGAGGGACAGAGGGACACCTTGTTGGACACATCTGGTGGGAGAGATGGACACCTGGCTCTAGAGAAAGGTGGAAACCAGCTAGGACAGATGGACATCTGGAGGCTGAGATGGATACGTGGTGACACGCATCGACACCTGGAGAGATGGACGGAGGGACTTACGGACACCTGGTTTGACGGACGGAAAACTGGTGGGACACAGGGAAACCTAGAGGGAAAGATGGAAAATTCGTTGGACAGATGGACATCTCGTGGGACAGATGGACACCAGCTGGGCCAGATGGATACCTGGAATGATGGATGGACACCTGGTGGGATGGATGGAGATGTGGAGGGAGAGACGGACATGTGGTGAGAGCCATAGACGCCTGGAGAGATGGATGGATCGCCACCTGGAGGGACAGATGGACATCTGGAGGGACACATGGACACCTGGTTTTATCAAATAGATGGACACCAGTATGGAGAGAAGGACACCAAGGATGATGGACGGACACCTGGAGGGATGGAAGGACACCCGGAGGGATGGATGGATGGATGGATGGATGGACACGTGGAGAGAACAGACGGACACCTGCTTTGACGGATGGACAACTGGAGGGACACATGGACATCTGGAGTGACAAATGGACACCTCGTTGGAAAAAGGGACACCTGGAGTGATGGATAGACGAGCTGGAAGGACAGATGGACACCGCCTTGGACAGATGGACATCTCGTGGGACAAACGGACACCTGGTTGTATCAAATAGATGGAAACCGCTTGGGACAGATCGACACCTGGAGTGATGGATGGACACCTGGAGGGACAGAGGGACACCTTGTTGGACACATCTGGTGGGAGAGATGGACACCTGGCTCTAGAGAAAGGTGGAAACCAGCTAGGACAGATGGACATCTGGAGGCTGAGATGGATACGTGGTGACACGCATCGACACCTGGAGAGATGGACGGAGGGACTTACGGACACCTGGTTTGACGGATGGAAAACTGGTGGGACACATGGAAACCTAGAGGGAAAGATGGAAAACTCGTTGGACAGATGGACATCTCGTGGGACAGATGGACACCAGCTGGGCCAGATGGATACCTGGAATGATGGATGGACACCTGGTGGGATGGATGGAGATGTGGAGGGAGAGACGGACATGTGGTGAGAGCCATAGACGCCTGGAGAGATGGATGGATCGCCACCTGGAGGAACAGATGGACATCTGGAGGGACACATGGACACCTGGTTTTATCAAATAGATGGACACTAGTAGGGAGAGAAGGACACCAAGGATGATGAATGGACACCTGGAGGGACAGTTGGACACGTGGTGATAGACATGGACTCCTGGAGAAATGGATGGACACCCGGAGAGATGGATGGGTATGTGGAGGGACAGACAGACACCTGGTTTTAAGGATGGACAACTGGAGAGACACATGGAAACCTGGAGGGACAACTGGAAACCTCAATGGACAGATGGATATCTTGTGGGACAGAGGGACACCTGGAGGAAGAGATGGACACATTGTGAGAGACATGGCCACCTGGAGAGATGGATGGACGGACACATGGAGGGACAGACGGACACCTGGTTTGAAGGTTGGACAATTGCTGGGATGCATGGACACCTGGAGGGAGAGATGGACACCGTGTTGGAGAGATGGACATCTCGTGGGACAAATGGACACCTGGTGGTATCAAATAGATAGAAGCCACTTGGGACAGATGGACACCAGCAGTGATGGATGGATGGACAGGTGGAGGGACAGATGGACACCTGGAGGGTGAGAGGAACCCCTGGTTTGAAGGATGGACAAGTGGAGAAACACATGGAAACCTGCTGGGTCAGATAGATACCTCGTTGGACAGATGGACGTCTCGTGGGACAAATGGACACCTGGTTGTATCAAATAGATGGAAACCGCTTGGGACAGATCGACACCTGGAGTGATGGATGGACACCTGGAGGGACAGAGGGACACCTTGTTGGACACATCTGGTGGGAGAGATGGACACCTGGCTCTAGAGAAAGGTGGAAACCAGCTAGGACAGATGGACATCTGGAGGCTGAGATGGATACGTGGTGACACGCATCGACACCTGGAGAGATGGACGGAGGGACTTACGGACACCTGGTTTGACGGACGGAAAACTGGTGGGACACAGGGAAACCTAGAGGGAAAGATGGAAAACTCGTTGGACAGATGGACATCTCGTGGGACAAATGGACACCTGCAGTAATGAATGGAGCCCTGGAGTGATGGATGGACACCTGGAGGGATGGATGGATGGATGGATGGATGGACACGTGGAGAGAACAGACGGACACCTGCTTTGACGGATGGACAACTGGAGGGACACATGGACATCTGGAGTGACAAATGGACACCTCGTTGGAAAAAGGGACACCTGGAGTGATGGATAGACGAGCTGGAAGGACAGATGGACACCGCCTTGGACAGATGGACATCTCGTGGGACAAACGGACACCTGGTTGTATCAAATAGATGGAAACCGCTTGGGACAGATCGACACCTGGAGTGATGGATGGACACCTGGAGGGACAGAGGGACACCTTGTTGGACACATCTGGTGGGAGAGATGGACACCTGGCTCTAGAGAAAGGTGGAAACCAGCTAGGACAGATGGACATCTGGAGGCTGAGATGGATACGTGGTGACACACATCGACACCTGGAGAGATGGACGGAGGGACTTACGGACACCTGGTTTGACGGACGGAAAACTGGTGGGACACAGGGAAACCTAGAGGGAAAGATGGAAAACTCGTTGGACAGATGGACATCTCGTGGGACAGATGGACACCAGCTGGGCCAGATGGATACCTGGAATGATGGATGGACACCTGGTGGGATGGATGGAGATGTGGAGGGAGAGACGGACATGTGGTGAGAGCCATAGACGCCTGGAGAGATGGATGGATCGCCACCTGGAGGGACAGATGGACATCTGGAGGGACACATGGACACCTGGTTTTATCAAATAGATGGACACCAGTATGGAGAGAAGGACACCAAGGATGATGAATGGACACCTGGAGGGACAGTTGGACACGTGGTGATAGACATGGACTCCTGGAGAAATGGATGGACACCCGGAGAGATGGATGGGTATGTGGAGGGACAGACAGACACCTGGTTTTAAGGATGGACAACTGGAGAGACACATGGAAACCTGGAGGGACAACTGGAAACCTCAATGGACAGATGGATATCTCGTGGGACAGAGGGACACCTGGAGGAAGAGATGGACACATTGTGAGAGACATGGCCACCTGGAGAGATGGATGGACGGACACATGGAGGGACAGACGGACACCTGGTTTGAAGGTTGGACAATTGCTGGGACGCATGGACACCTGGAGGGAGAGATGGACACCGTGTTGGAGAGATGGACATCTCGTGGGACAAATGGACACCTGGTGGTATCAAATAGATAGAAGCCACTTGGGACAGATGGACAGCAGCAGTGATGGATGGATGGACAGGTGGAGGGACAGATGGACACCTGGAGGGTGAGAGGAACCCCTGGTTTGAAGGATGGACAAGTGGAGAAACACATGGAAACCTGCTGGGTCAGATAGATACCTCGTTGGACAGATGGACGTCTCGTGGGACAAATGGACACCTGGTTGTATCAAATAGATGGAAACCGCTTGGGACAGATCGACACCTGGAGTGATGGATGGACACCTGGAGGGACAGAGGGACACCTTGTTGGACACATCTGGTGGGAGAGATGGACACCTGGCTCTAGAGAAAGGTGGAAACCAGCTAGGACAGATGGACATCTGGAGGCTGAGATGGATACGTGGTGACACGCATCGACACCTGGAGAGATGGACGGAGGGACTTACGGACACCTGGTTTGACGGACGGAAAACTGGTGGGACACATGGAAACCTAGAGGGAAAGATGGAAAACTCGTTGGACAGATGGACATCTCGTGGGACAAATGGACACCTGCAGTAATGAATGGAGCCCTGGAGTGATGGATGGACACCTGGAGGGATGGATGGATGGATGGATGGATGGATGGACACGTGGAGAGAACAGACGGACACCTGCTTTGACGGATGGACAACTGGAGGGACACATGGACATCTGGAGTGACAAATGGACACCTCGTTGGAAAAAGGGACACCTGGAGTGATGGATAGACGAGCTGGAAGGACAGATGGACACCGCCTTGGACAGATGGACATCTCGTGGGACAAACGGACACCTGGTTGTATCAAATAGATGGAAACCGCTTGGGACAGATCGACACCTGGAGTGATGGATGGACACCTGGAGGGACAGAGGGACACCTTGTTGGACACATCTGGTGGGAGAGATGGACACCTGGCTCTAGAGAAAGGTGGAAACCAGCTAGGACAGATGGACATCTGGAGGCTGAGATGGATACGTGGTGACACGCATCGACACCTGGAGAGATGGACGGAGGGACTTACGGACACCTGGTTTGACGGACGGAAAACTGGTGGGACACAGGGAAACCTAGAGGGAAAGATGGAAAACTCGTTGGACAGATGGACATCTCGTGGGACAAATGGACACCTGCAGTAATGAATGGAGCCCTGGAGTGATGGATGGACACCTGGAGGGATGGATGGATGGATGGATGGATGGACACGTGGAGAGAACAGACGGACACCTGCTTTGACGGATGGACAACTGGAGGGACACATGGACATCTGGAGTGACAAATGGACACCTCGTTGGAAAAAGGGACACCTGGAGTGATGGATAGACGAGCTGGAAGGCCAGATGGACACCGCCTTGGACAGATGGACATCTCGTGGGACAAACGGACACCTGGTTGTATCAAATAGATGGAAACCGCTTGGGACAGATCGACACCTGGAGTGATGGATGGACACCTGGAGGGACAGAGGGACACCTTGTTGGACACATCTGGTGGGAGAGATGGACACCTGGCTCTAGAGAAAGGTGGAAACCAGCTAGGAGAGATATACATCTGGAGGCTGAGATGGATACGTGGTGACACGCATCGACACCTGGAGAGATGGACGGAGGGACTTACGGACACCTGGTTTGACGGACGGAAAACTGGTGGGACACATGGAAACCTAGAGGGAAAGATGGAAAACTCGTTGGACAGATGGACATCTCGTGGGACAGATGGACACCAGCTGGGCCAGATGGATACCTGGAATGATGGATGGACACCTGGTGGGATGGATGGAGATGTGGAGGGAGAGACGGACATGTGGTGAGAGCCATAGACGCCTGGAGAGATGGATGGATCGCCACCTGGAGGGACAGATGGACATCTGGAGGGACACATGGACACCTGGTTTTATCAAATAGATGGACACTAGTAGGGAGAGAAGGACACCAAGGATGATGAATGGACACCTGGAGGGACAGTTGGACACGTGGTGATAGACATGGACTCCTGGAGAAATGGATGGACACCCGGAGAGATGGATGGGTATGTGGAGGGACAGACAGACACCTGGTTTTAAGGATGGACAACTGGAGAGACACATGGAAACCTGGAGGGACAACTGGAAACCTCAATGGACAGATGGATATCTCGTGGGACAGAGGGACACCTGGAGGAAGAGATGGACACATTGTGAGAGACATGGCCACCTGGAGAGATGGATGGACGGACACATGGAGGGACAGACGGACACCTGGTTTGAAGGTTGGACAATTGCTGGGATGCATGGACACCTGGAGGGAGAGATGGACACCGTGTTGGAGAGATGGACATCTCGTGGGACAAATGGACACCTGGTGGTATCAAATAGATAGAAGCCACTTGGGACAGATGGACACCAGCAGTGATGGATGGATGGACAGGTGGAGGGACAGATGGACACCTGGAGGGTGAGAGGAACCCCTGGTTTGAAGGATGGACAAGTGGAGAAACACATGGAAACCTGCTGGGTCAGATAGATACCTCGTTGGACAGATGGACGTCTCGTGGGACAAATGGACACCTGGTTGTATCAAATAGATGGAAACCGCTTGGGACAGATCGACACCTGGAGTGATGGATGGACACCTGGAGGGACAGAGGGACACCTTGTTGGACACATCTGGTGGGAGAGATGGACACCTGGCTCTAGAGAAAGGTGGAAACCAGCTAGGACAGATGGACATCTGGAGGCTGAGATGGATACGTGGTGACACGCATCGACACCTGGAGAGATGGACGGAGGGACTTACGGACACCTGGTTTGACGGACGGAAAACTGGTGGGACACATGGAAACCTAGAGGGAAAGATGGAAAACTCGTTGGACAGATGGACATCTCGTGGGACAAATGGACACCTGCAGTAATGAATGGAGCCCTGGAGTGATGGATGGACACCTGGAGGGATGGATGGATGGATGGATGGATGGACACGTGGAGAGAACAGACGGACACCTGCTTTGACGGATGGACAACTGGAGGGACACATGGACATCTGGAGTGACAAATGGACACCTCGTTGGAAAAAGGGACACCTGGAGTGATGGATAGACGAGCTGGAAGGACAGATGGACACCGCCTTGGACAGATGGACATCTCGTGGGACAAACGGACACCTGGTTGTATCAAATAGATGGAAACCGCTTGGGACAGATCGACACCTGGAGTGATGGATGGACACCTGGAGGGACAGAGGGACACCTTGTTGGACACATCTGGTGGGAGAGATGGACACCTGGCTCTAGAGAAAGGTGGAAACCAGCTAGGACAGATGGACATCTGGAGGCTGAGATGGATACGTGGTGACACGCATCGACACCTGGAGAGATGGACGGAGGGACTTACGGACACCTGGTTTGATGGACGGAAAACTGGTGGGACACAGGGAAACCTAGAGGGAAAGATGGAAAACTCGTTGGACAGATGGACATCTCGTGGGACAAATGGACACCTGCAGTAATGCATGGAGCCCTGGAGTGATGGATGGACACCTGGAGGGATGGATGGATGGATGGATGGACACGTGGAGAGAACAGACGGACACCTGCTTTGACGGATGGACAACTGGAGGCACACATGGACATCTGGAGTGACAAATGGACACCTCGTTGGAAAAAGGGACACCTGGAGTGATGGATAGACGAGCTGGAAGGCCAGATGGACACCGCGTTGGACAGATGGACATCTCGTGGGACAAACGGACACCTGGTTGTATCAAATAGATGGAAACCGCTTGGGACAGATCGACACCTGGAGTGATGGATGGACACCTGGAGGGACAGAGGGACACCTTGTTGGACACATCTGGTGGGAGAGATGGACACCTGGCTCTAGAGAAAGGTGGAAACCAGCTAGGAGAGATGGACATCTGGAGGCTGAGATGGATACGTGGTGACACGCATCGACACCTGGAGAGATGGACGGAGGGACTTACGGACACCTGGTTTGACGGACGGAAAACTGGTGGGACACAGGGAAACCTAGAGGGAAAGATGGAAAACTCGTTGGACAGATGGACATCTCGTGGGACAAATGGACACCTGCAGTAATGAATGGAGCCCTGGAGTGATGGATGGACACCTGGAGGGATGGATGGATGGATGGATGGATGGACACGTGGAGAGAACAGACGGACACCTGCTTTGACGGATGGACAACTGGAGGGACACATGGACATCTGGAGTGACAAATGGACACCTCGTTGGAAAAAGGGACACCTGGAGTGATGGATAGACGAGCTGGAAGGACAGATGGACACCGCCTTGGACAGATGGACATCTCGTGGGACAAACGGACACCTGGTTGTATCAAATAGATGGAAACCGCTTGGGACAGATCGACACCTGGAGTGATGGATGGACACCTGGAGGGACAGAGGGACACCTTGTTGGACACATCTGGTGGGAGAGATGGACACCTGGCTCTAGAGAAAGGTGGAAACCAGCTAGGAGAGATATACATCTGGAGGCTGAGATGGATACGTGGTGACACGCATCGACACCTGGAGAGATGGACGGAGGGACTTACGGACACCTGGTTTGACGGACGGAAAACTGGTGGGACACATGGAAACCTAGAGGGAAAGATGGAAAACTCGTTGGACAGATGGACATCTCGTGGGACAGATGGACACCAGCTGGGCCAGATGGATACCTGGAATGATGGATGGACACCTGGTGGGATGGATGGAGATGTGGAGGGAGAGACGGACATGTGGTGAGAGCCATAGACGCCTGGAGAGATGGATGGATCGCCACCTGGAGGGACAGATGGACATCTGGAGGGACACATGGACACCTGGTTTTATCAAATAGATGGACACTAGTAGGGAGAGAAGGACACCAAGGATGATGAATGGACACCTGGAGGGACAGTTGGACACGTGGTGATAGACATGGACTCCTGGAGAAATGGATGGACACCCGGAGAGATGGATGGGTATGTGGAGGGACAGACAGACACCTGGTTTTAAGGATGGACAACTGGAGAGACACATGGAAACCTGGAGGGACAACTGGAAACCTCAATGGACAGATGGATATCTTGTGGGACAGAGGGACACCTGGAGGAAGAGATGGACACATTGTGAGAGACATGGCCACCTGGAGAGATGGATGGACGGACACATGGAGGGACAGACGGACACCTGGTTTGAAGGTTGGACAATTGCTGGGATGCATGGACACCTGGAGGGAGAGATGGACACCGTGTTGGAGAGATGGACATCTCGTGGGACAAATGGACACCTGGTGGTATCAAATAGATAGAAGCCACTTGGGACAGATGGACACCAGCAGTGATGGATGGATGGACAGGTGGAGGGACAGATGGACACCTGGAGGGTGAGAGGAACCCCTGGTTTGAAGGATGGACAAGTGGAGAAACACATGGAAACCTGCTGGGTCAGATAGATACCTCGTTGGATAGATGGACGTCTCGTGGGACAAATGGACACCTGGTTGTATCAAATAGATGGAAACCGCTTGGGACAGATCGACACCTGGAGTGATGGATGGACACCTGGAGGGACAGAGGGACACCTTGTTGGACACATCTGGTGGGAGAGATGGACACCTGGCTCTAGAGAAAGGTGGAAACCAGCTAGGAGAGATGGACATCTGGAGGCTGAGATGGATACGTGGTGACACGCATCGACACCTGGAGAGATGGACGGAGGGACTTACGGACACCTGGTTTGACGGACGGAAAACTGGTGGGACACATGGAAACCTAGAGGGAAAGATGGAAAATTCGTTGGACAGATGGACATCTCGTGGGACAGATGGACACCAGCTGGGCCAGATGGATACCTGGAATGATGGATGGACACCTGGTGGGATGGATGGAGATGTGGAGGGAGAGACGGACATGTGGTGAGAGCCATAGACGCCTGGAGAGATGGATGGATCGCCACCTGGAGGGACAGATGGACATCTGGAGGGACACATGGACACCTGGTTTTATCAAATAGATGGACACCAGTATGGAGAGAAGGACACCAAGGATGATGGACGGACACCTGGAGGGATGGAAGGACACCCGGAGGGATGGATGGATGGATGGATGGATGGATGGACACGTGGAGAGAACAGACGGACACCTGCTTTGACGGATGGACAACTGGAGGGACACATGGACATCTGGAGTGACAAATGGACACCTCGTTGGAAAAAGGGACACCTGGAGTGATGGATAGACGAGCTGGAAGGACAGATGGACACCGCCTTGGACAGATGGACATCTCGTGGGACAAACGGACACCTGGTTGTATCAAATAGATGGAAACCGCTTGGGACAGATCGACACCTGGAGTGATGGATGGACACCTGGAGGGACAGAGGGACACCTTGTTGGACACATCTGGTGGGAGAGATGGACACCTGGCTCTAGAGAAAGGTGGAAACCAGCTAGGAGAGATGGACATCTGGAGGCTGAGATGGATACGTGGTGACACGCATCGACACCTGGAGAGATGGACGGAGGGACTTACGGACACCTGGTTTGACGGATGGAAAACTGGTGGGACACATGGAAACCTAGAGGGAAAGATGGAAAACTCGTTGGACAGATGGACATCTCGTGGGACAGATGGACACCAGCTGGGCCAGATGGATACCTGGAATGATGGATGGACACCTGGTGGGATGGATGGAGATGTGGAGGGAGAGACGGACATGTGGTGAGAGCCATAGACGCCTGGAGAGATGGATGGATCGCCACCTGGAGGGACAGATGGACATCTGGAGGGACACATGGACACCTGGTTTTATCAAATAGATGGACACTAGTAGGGAGAGAAGGACACCAAGGATGATGAATGGACACCTGGAGGGACAGTTGGACACGTGGTGATAGACATGGACTCCTGGAGAAATGGATGGACACCCGGAGAGATGGATGGGTATGTGGAGGGACAGACAGACACCTGGTTTTAAGGATGGACAACTGGAGAGACACATGGAAACCTGGAGGGACAACTGGAAACCTCAATGGACAGATGGATATCTTGTGGGACAGAGGGACACCTGGAGGAAGAGATGGACACATTGTGAGAGACATGGCCACCTGGAGAGATGGATGGACGGACACATGGAGGGACAGACGGACACCTGGTTTGAAGGTTGGACAATTGCTGGGATGCATGGACACCTGGAGGGAGAGATGGACACCGTGTTGGAGAGATGGACATCTCGTGGGACAAATGGACACCTGGTGGTATCAAATAGATAGAAGCCACTTGGGACAGATGGACACCAGCAGTGATGGATGGATGGACAGGTGGAGGGACAGATGGACACCTGGAGGGTGAGAGGAACCCCTGGTTTGAAGGATGGACAAGTGGAGAAACACATGGAAACCTGCTGGGTCAGATAGATACCTCGTTGGACAGATGGACGTCTCGTGGGACAAATGGACACCTGGTTGTATCAAATAGATGGAAACCGCTTGGGACAGATCGACACCTGGAGTGATGGATGGACACCTGGAGGGACAGAGGGACACCTTGTTGGACACATCTGGTGGGAGAGATGGACACCTGGCTCTAGAGAAAGGTGGAAACCAGCTAGGAGAGATGGACATCTGGAGGCTGAGATGGATACGTGGTGACACGCATCGACACCTGGAGAGATGGACGGAGGGACTTACGGACACCTGGTTTGACGGACGGAAAACTGGTGGGACACATGGAAACCTAGAGGGAAAGATGGAAAACTCGTTGGACAGATGGACATCTCGTGGGACAAATGGACACCTGCAGTAATGAATGGAGCCCTGGAGTGATGGATGGACACCTGGAGGGATGGATGGATGGATGGATGGATGGATGGACACGTGGAGAGAACAGACGGACACCTGCTTTGACGGATGGACAACTGGAGGGACACATGGACATCTGGAGTGACAAATGGACACCTCGTTGGAAAAAGGGACACCTGGAGTGATGGATAGACGAGCTGGAAGGCCAGATGGACACCGCCTTGGACAGATGGACATCTCGTGGGACAAACGGACACCTGGTTGTATCAAATAGATGGAAACCGCTTGGGACAGATCGACACCTGGAGTGATGGATGGACACCTGGAGGGACAGAGGGACACCTTGTTGGACACATCTGGTGGGAGAGATGGACACCTGGCTCTAGAGAAAGGTGGAAACCAGCTAGGACAGATGGACATCTGGAGGCTGAGATGGATACGTGGTGACACGCATCGACACCTGGAGAGATGGACGGAGGGACTTACGGACACCTGGTTTGACGGACGGAAAACTGGTGGGACACAGGGAAACCTAGAGGGAAAGATGGAAAACTCGTTGGACAGATGGACATCTCGTGGGACAAATGGACACCTGCAGTAATGAATGGAGCCCTGGAGTGATGGATGGACACCTGGAGGGATGGATGGATGGATGGACACGTGGAGAGAACAGACGGACACCTGCTTTGACGGATGGACAACTGGAGGGACACATGGACATCTGGAGTGACAAATGGACACCTCGTTGGAAAAAGGGACACCTGGAGTGATGGATAGACGAGCTGGAAGGACAGATGGACACCGCCTTGGACAGATGGACATCTCGTGGGACAAACGGACACCTGGTTGTATCAAATAGATGGAAACCGCTTGGGACAGATCGACACCTGGAGTGATGGATGGACACCTGGAGGGACAGAGGGACACCTTGTTGGACACATCTGGTGGGAGAGATGGACACCTGGCTCTAGAGAAAGGTGGAAACCAGCTAGGAGAGATGGACATCTGGAGGCTGAGATGGATACGTGGTGACACGCATCGACACCTGGAGAGATGGACGGAGGGACTTACGGACACCTGGTTTGACGGACGGAAAACTGGTGGGACACATGGAAACCTAGAGGGAAAGATGGAAAACTCGTTGGACAGATGGACATCTCGTGGGACAGATGGACACCAGCTGGGCCAGATGGATACCTGGAATGATGGATGGACACCTGGTGGGATGGATGGAGATGTGGAGGGAGAGACGGACATGTGGTGAGAGCCATAGACGCCTGGAGAGATGGATGGATCGCCACCTGGAGGGACAGATGGACATCTGGAGGGACACATGGACACCTGGTTTTATCAAATAGATGGACACTAGTAGGGAGAGAAGGACACCAAGGATGATGAATGGACACCTGGAGGGACAGTTGGACACGTGGTGATAGACATGGACTCCTGGAGAAATGGATGGACACCCGGAGAGATGGATGGGTATGTGGAGGGACAGACAGACACCTGGTTTTAAGGATGGACAACTGGAGAGACACATGGAAACCTGGAGGGACAACTGGAAACCTCAATGGACAGATGGATATCTCGTGGGACAGAGGGACACCTGGAGGAAGAGATGGACACATTGTGAGAGACATGGCCACCTGGAGAGATGGATGGACGGACACATGGAGGGACAGACGGACACCTGGTTTGAAGGTTGGACAATTGCTGGGATGCATGGACACCTGGAGGGAGAGATGGACACCGTGTTGGAGAGATGGACATCTCGTGGGACAAATGGACACCTGGTGGTATCAAATAGATAGAAGCCACTTGGGACAGATGGACACCAGCAGTGATGGATGGATGGACAGGTGGAGGGACAGATGGACACCTGGAGGGTGAGAGGAACCCCTGGTTTGAAGGATGGACAAGTGGAGAAACACATGGAAACCTGCTGGGTCAGATAGATACCTCGTTGGACAGATGGACGTCTCGTGGGACAAACGGACACCTGGTTGTATCAAATAGATGGAAACCGCTTGGGACAGATCGACACCTGGAGTGATGGATGGACACCTGGAGGGACAGAGGGACACCTTGTTGGACACATCTGGTGGGAGAGATGGACACCTGGCTCTAGAGAAAGGTGGAAACCAGCTAGGAGAGATGGACATCTGGAGGCTGAGATGGATACGTGGTGACACGCATCGACACCTGGAGAGATGGACGGAGGGACTTACGGACACCTGGTTTGACGGACGGAAAACTGGTGGGACACATGGAAACCTAGAGGGAAAGATGGAAAACTCGTTGGACAGATGGACATCTCGTGGGACAAATGGACACCTGCAGTAATGAATGGAGCCCTGGAGTGATGGATGGACACCTGGAGGGATGGATGGATGGATGGATGGATGGACACGTGGAGAGAACAGACGGACACCTGCTTTGACGGATGGACAACTGGAGGGACACATGGACATCTGGAGTGACAAATGGACACCTCGTTGGAAAAAGGGACACCTGGAGTGATGGATAGACGAGCTGGAAGGACAGATGGACACCGCCTTGGACAGATGGACATCTCGTGGGACAAACGGACACCTGGTTGTATCAAATAGATGGAAACCGCTTGGGACAGATCGACACCTGGAGTGATGGATGGACACCTGGAGGGACAGAGGGACACCTTGTTGGACACATCTGGTGGGAGAGATGGACACCTGGCTCTAGAGAAAGGTGGAAACCAGCTAGGAGAGATATACATCTGGAGGCTGAGATGGATACGTGGTGACACGCATCGACACCTGGAGAGATGGACGGAGGGACTTACGGACACCTGGTTTGACGGACGGAAAACTGGTGGGACACATGGAAACCTAGAGGGAAAGATGGAAAACTCGTTGGACAGATGGACATCTCGTGGGACAGATGGACACCAGCTGGGCCAGATGGATACCTGGAATGATGGATGGACACCTGGTGGGATGGATGGAGATGTGGAGGGAGAGACGGACATGTGGTGAGAGCCATAGACGCCTGGAGAGATGGATGGATCGCCACCTGGAGGGACAGATGGACATCTGGAGGGACACATGGACACCTGGTTTTATCAAATAGATGGACACTAGTAGGGAGAGAAGGACACCAAGGATGATGAATGGACACCTGGAGGGACAGTTGGACACGTGGTGATAGACATGGACTCCTGGAGAAATGGATGGACACCCGGAGAGATGGATGGGTATGTGGAGGGACAGACAGACACCTGGTTTTAAGGATGGACAACTGGAGAGACACATGGAAACCTGGAGGGACAACTGGAAACCTCAATGGACAGATGGATATCTCGTGGGACAGAGGGACACCTGGAGGAAGAGATGGACACATTGTGAGAGACATGGCCACCTGGAGAGATGGATGGACGGACACATGGAGGGACAGACGGACACCTGGTTTGAAGGTTGGACAATTGCTGGGATGCATGGACACCTGGAGGGAGAGATGGACACCGTGTTGGAGAGATGGACATCTCGTGGGACAAATGGACACCTGGTGGTATCAAATAGATAGAAGCCACTTGGGACAGATGGACACCAGCAGTGATGGATGGATGGACAGGTGGAGGGACAGATGGACACCTGGAGGGTGAGAGGAACCCCTGGTTTGAAGGATGGACAAGTGGAGAAACACATGGAAACCTGCTGGGTCAGATAGATACCTCGTTGGACAGATGGACGTCTCGTGGGACAAATGGACACCTGGTTGTATCAAATAGATGGAAACCGCTTGGGACAGATCGACACCTGGAGTGATGGATGGACACCTGGAGGGACAGAGGGACACCTTGTTGGACACATCTGGTGGGAGAGATGGACACCTGGCTCTAGAGAAAGGTGGAAACCAGCTAGGACAGATGGACATCTGGAGGCTGAGATGGATACGTGGTGACACGCATCGACACCTGGAGAGATGGACGGAGGGACTTACGGACACCTGGTTTGACGGACGGAAAACTGGTGGGACACATGGAAACCTAGAGGGAAAGATGGAAAACTCGTTGGACAGATGGACATCTCGTGGGACAAATGGACACCTGCAGTAATGAATGGAGCCCTGGAGTGATGGATGGACACCTGGAGGGATGGATGGATGGATGGATGGATGGATGGACACGTGGAGAGAACAGACGGACACCTGCTTTGACGGATGGACAACTGGAGGGACAGATGGACATCTGGAGTGACAAATGAACACCTCGTTGGAAAAAGGGACACCTGGAGTGATGGATAGACGAGCTGGAAGGCCAGATGGACACCGCCTTGGACAGATGGACATCTCGTGGGACAAACGGACACCTGGTTATATCAAATAGATGGAAACCGCTTGGGACAGATCGACACCTGGAGTGATGGATGGACACCTGGAGGGACAGAGGGACACCTTGTTGGACACATCTGGTGGGAGAGATGGACACCTGGCTCTAGAGAAAGGTGGAAACCAGCTAGGAGAGATGGACATCTGGAGGCTGAGATGGATACGTGGTGACACGCATCGACACCTGGAGAGATGGACGGAGGGACTTACGGACACCTGGTTTGACGGACGGAAAACTGGTGGGACACAGGGAAACCTAGAGGGAAAGATGGAAAACTCGTTGGACAGATGGACATCTCGTGGGACAAATGGACACCTGCAGTAATGAATGGAGCCCTGGAGTGATGGATGGACACCTGGAGGGATGGATGGATGGATGGATGGACACGTGGAGAGAACAGACGGACACCTGCTTTGACGGATGGACAACTGGAGGGACACATGGACATCTGGAGTGACAAATGGACACCTCGTTGGAAAAAGGGACACCTGGAGTGATGGATAGACGAGCTGGAAGGACAGATGGACACCGCCTTGGACAGATGGACATCTCGTGGGACAAACGGACACCTGGTTGTATCAAATAGATGGAAACCGCTTGGGACAGATCGACACCTGGAGTGATGGATGGACACCTGGAGGGACAGAGGGACACCTTGTTGGACACATCTGGTGGGAGAGATGGACACCTGGCTCTAGAGAAAGGTGGAAACCAGCTAGGAGAGATATACATCTGGAGGCTGAGATGGATACGTGGTGACACGCATCGACACCTGGAGAGATGGACGGAGGGACTTACGGACACCTGGTTTGACGGACGGAAAACTGGTGGGACACATGGAAACCTAGAGGGAAAGATGGAAAACTCGTTGGACAGATGGACATCTCGTGGGACAGATGGACACCAGCTGGGCCAGATGGATACCTGGAATGATGGATGGACACCTGGTGGGATGGATGGAGATGTGGAGGGAGAGACGGACATGTGGTGAGAGCCATAGACGCCTGGAGAGATGGATGGATCGCCACCTGGAGGGACAGATGGACATCTGGAGGGACACATGGACACCTGGTTTTATCAAATAGATGGACACTAGTAGGGAGAGAAGGACACCAAGGATGATGAATGGACACCTGGAGGGACAGTTGGACACGTGGTGATAGACATGGACTCCTGGAGAAATGGATGGACACCCGGAGAGATGGATGGGTATGTGGAGGGACAGACAGACACCTGGTTTTAAGGATGGACAACTGGAGAGACACATGGAAACCTGGAGGGACAACTGGAAACCTCAATGGACAGATGGATATCTCGTGGGACAGAGGGACACCTGGAGGAAGAGATGGACACATTGTGAGAGACATGGCCACCTGGAGAGATGGATGGACGGACACATGGAGGGACAGACGGACACCTGGTTTGAAGGTTGGACAATTGCTGGGATGCATGGACACCTGGAGGGAGAGATGGACACCGTGTTGGAGAGATGGACATCTCGTGGGACAAATGGACACCTGGTGGTATCAAATAGATAGAAGCCACTTGGGACAGATGGACACCAGCAGTGATGGATGGATGGACAGGTGGAGGGACAGATGGACACCTGGAGGGTGAGAGGAACCCCTGGTTTGAAGGATGGACAAGTGGAGAAACACATGGAAACCTGCTGGGTCAGATAGATACCTCGTTGGACAGATGGACGTCTCGTGGGACAAATGGACACCTGGTTGTATCAAATAGATGGAAACCGCTTGGGACAGATCGACACCTGGAGTGATGGATGGACACCTGGAGGGACAGAGGGACACCTTGTTGGACACATCTGGTGGGAGAGATGGACACCTGGCTCTAGAGAAAGGTGGAAACCAGCTAGGAGAGATGGACATCTGGAGGCTGAGATGGATACGTGGTGACACGCATCGACACCTGGAGAGATGGACGGAGGGACTTACGGACACCTGGTTTGACGGACGGAAAACTGGTGGGACACAGGGAAACCTAGAGGGAAAGATGGAAAACTCGTTGGACAGATGGACATCTCGTGGGACAAATGGACACCTGCAGTAATGAATGGAGCCCTGGAGTGATGGATGGACACCTGGAGGGATGGATGGATGGATGGATGGACACGTGGAGAGAACAGACGGACACCTGCTTTGACGGATGGACAACTGGAGGGACACATGGACATCTGGAGTGACAAATGGACACCTCGTTGGAAAAAGGGACACCTGGAGTGATGGATAGACGAGCTGGAAGGACAGATGGACACCGCCTTGGACAGATGGACATCTCGTGGGACAAACGGACACCTGGTTGTATCAAATAGATGGAAACCGCTTGGGACAGATCGACACCTGGAGTGATGGATGGACACCTGGAGGGACAGAGGGACACCTTGTTGGACACATCTGGTGGGAGAGATGGACACCTGGCTCTAGAGAAAGGTGGAAACCAGCTAGGAGAGATATACATCTGGAGGCTGAGATGGATACGTGGTGACACGCATCGACACCTGGAGAGATGGACGGACACCTGGAGGGACAGAGGGACACCTTGTTGGACACATCTGGTGGGAGAGATGGACACCTGGCTCTAGAGAAAGGTGGAAACCAGCTAGGAGAGATATACATCTGGAGGCTGAGATGGATACGTGGTGACACGCATCGACACCTGGAGAGATGGACGGAGGGACTTACGGACACCTGGTTTGACGGACGGAAAACTGGTGGGACACATGGAAACCTAGAGGGAAAGATGGAAAACTCGTTGGACAGATGGACATCTCGTGGGACAGATGGACACCAGCTGGGCCAGATGGATACCTGGAATGATGGATGGACACCTGGTGGGATGGATGGAGATGTGGAGGGAGAGACGGACATGTGGTGAGAGCCATAGACGCCTGGAGAGATGGATGGATCGCCACCTGGAGGGACAGATGGACATCTGGAGGGACACATGGACACCTGGTTTTATCAAATAGATGGACACCAGTAGGGAGAGAAGGACACCAAGGATGATGAATGGACACCTGGAGGGACAGTTGGACACGTGGTGATAGACATGGACTCCTGGAGAAATGGATGGACACCCGGAGAGATGGATGGGTATGTGGAGGGACAGACAGACACCTGGTTTTAAGGATGGACAACTGGAGAGACACATGGAAACCTGGAGGGACAACTGGAAACCTCAATGGACAGATGGATATCTCGTGGGACAGAGGGACACCTGGAGGAAGAGATGGACACATTGTGAGAGACATGGCCACCTGGAGAGATGGATGGACGGACACATGGAGGGACAGACGGACACCTGGTTTGAAGGTTGGACAATTGCTGGGATGCATGGACACCTGGAGGGAGAGATGGACACCGTGTTGGAGAGATGGACATCTCGTGGGACAAATGGACACCTGGTGGTATCAAATAGATAGAAGCCACTTGGGACAGATGGACACCAGCAGTGATGGATGGATGGACAGGTGGAGGGACAGATGGACACCTGGAGGGTGAGAGGAACCCCTGGTTTGAAGGATGGACAAGTGGAGAAACACATGGAAACCTGCTGGGTCAGATAGATACCTCATTGGACAGATGGACGTCTCGTGGGACAAATGGACACCTGGTTGTATCAAATAGATGGAAACCGCTTGGGACAGATCGACACCTGGAGTGATGGATGGACACCTGGAGGGACAGAGGGACACCTTGTTGGACACATCTGGTGGGAGAGATGGACACCTGGCTCTAGAGAAAGGTGGAAACCAGCTAGGACAGATGGACATCTGGAGGCTGAGATGGATACGTGGTGACACGCATCGACACCTGGAGAGATGGACGGAGGGACTTACGGACACCTGGTTTGACAGACGGAAAACTGGTGGGACACATGGAAACCTAGAGGGAAAGATGGAAAACTCGTTGGACAGATGGACATCTCGTGGGACAAATGGACACCTGCAGTAATGAATGGAGCCCTGGAGTGATGGATGGACACCTGGAGGGATGGATGGATGGATGGATGGACACGTGGAGAGAACAGACGGACACCTGCTTTGACGGATGGACAACTGGAGGGACACATGGACATCTGGAGTGACAAATGGACACCTCGTTGGAAAAAGGGACACCTGGAGTGATGGATAGACGAGCTGGAAGGACAGATGGACACCGCCTTGGACAGATGGACATCTCGTGGGACAAACGGACACCTGGTTGTATCAAATAGATGGAAACCGCTTGGGACAGATCGACACCTGGAGTGATGGATGGACACCTGGAGGGACAGAGGGACACCTTGTTGGACACATCTGGTGGGAGAGATGGACACCTGGCTCTAGAGAAAGGTGGAAACCAGCTAGGAGAGATGGACATCTGGAGGCTGAGATGGATACGTGGTGACACGCATCGACACCTGGAGAGATGGACGGAGGGACTTACGGACACCTGGTTTGACGGACGGAAAACTGGTGGGACACAGGGAAACCTAGAGGGAAAGATGGAAAACTCGTTGGACAGATGGACATCTCGTGGGACAAATGGACACCTGCAGTAATGAATGGAGCCCTGGAGTGATGGATGGACACCTGGAGGGATGGATGGATGGATGGATGGATGGACACGTGGAGAGAACAGACGGACACCTGCTTTGACGGATGGACAACTGGAGGGACACATGGACATCTGGAGTGACAAATGGACACCTCGTTGGAAAAAGGGACACCTGGAGTGATGGATAGACGAGCTGGAAGGCCAGATGGACACCGCCTTGGACAGATGGACATCTCGTGGGACAAACGGACACCTGGTTGTATCAAATAGATGGAAACCGCTTGGGACAGATCGACACCTGGAGTGATGGATGGACACCTGGAGGGACAGAGGGACACCTTGTTGGACACATCTGGTGGGAGAGATGGACACCTGGCTCTAGAGAAAGGTGGAAACCAGCTAGGAGAGATGGACATCTGGAGGCTGAGATGGATACGTGGTGACACGCATCGACACCTGGAGAGATGGACGGAGGGACTTACGGACACCTGGTTTGACGGACGGAAAACTGGTGGGACACAGGGAAACCTAGAGGGAAAGATGGAAAACTCGTTGGACAGATGGACATCTCGTGGGACAAATGGACACCTGCAGTAATGAATGGAGCCCTGGAGTGATGGATGGACACCTGGAGGGATGGATGGATGGATGGATGGACACGTGGAGAGAACAGACGGACACCTGCTTTGACGGATGGACAACTGGAGGGACACATGGACATCTGGAGTGACAAATGGACACCTCGTTGGAAAAAGGGACACCTGGAGTGATGGATAGACGAGCTGGAAGGCCAGATGGACACCGCCTTGGACAGATGGACATCTCGTGGGACAAACGGACACCTGGTTGTATCAAATAGATGGAAACCGCTTGGGACAGATCGACACCTGGAGTGATGGATGGACACCTGGAGGGACAGAGGGACACCTTGTTGGACACATCTGGTGGGAGAGATGGACACCTGGCTCTAGAGAAAGGTGGAAACCAGCTAGGAGAGATGGACATCTGGAGGCTGAGATGGATACGTGGTGACACGCATCGACACCTGGAGAGATGGACGGAGGGACTTACGGACACCTGGTTTGACGGACGGAAAACTGGTGGGACACATGGAAACCTAGAGGGAAAGATGGAAAACTCGTTGGACAGATGGACATCTCGTGGGACAGATGGACACCAGCTGGGCCAGATGGATACCTGGAATGATGGATGGACACCTGGTGGGATGGATGGAGATGTGGAGGGAGAGACGGACATGTGGTGAGAGCCATAGACGCCTGGAGAGATGGATGGATCGCCACCTGGAGGGACAGATGGACATCTGGAGGGACACATGGACACCTGGTTTTATCAAATAGATGGACACTAGTAGGGAGAGAAGGACACCAAGGATGATGAATGGACACCTGGAGGGACAGTTGGACACGTGGTGATAGACATGGACTCCTGGAGAAATGGATGGACACCCGGAGAGATGGATGGGTATGTGGAGGGACAGACAGACACCTGGTTTTAAGGATGGACAACTGGAGAGACACATGGAAACCTGGAGGGACAACTGGAAACCTCAATGGACAGATGGATATCTCGTGGGACAGAGGGACACCTGGAGGAAGAGATGGACACATTGTGAGAGACATGGCCACCTGGAGAGATGGATGGACGGACACATGGAGGGACAGACGGACACCTGGTTTGAAGGTTGGACAATTGCTGGGACGCATGGACACCTGGAGGGAGAGATGGACACCGTGTTGGAGAGATGGACATCTCGTGGGACAAATGGACACCTGGTGGTATCAAATAGATAGAAGCCACTTGGGACAGATGGACACCAGCAGTGATGGATGGATGGACAGGTGGAGGGACAGATGGACACCTGGAGGGTGAGAGGAACCCCTGGTTTGAAGGATGGACAAGTGGAGAAACACATGGAAACCTGCTGGGTCAGATAGATACCTCGTTGGACAGATGGACGTCTCGTGGGACAAATGGACACCTGGTTGTATCAAATAGATGGAAACCGCTTGGGACAGATCGACACCTGGAGTGATGGATGGACACCTGGAGGGACAGAGGGACACCTTGTTGGACACATCTGGTGGGAGAGATGGACACCTGGCTCTAGAGAAAGGTGGAAACCAGCTAGGAGAGATGGACATCTGGAGGCTGAGATGGATACGTGGTGACACGCATCGACACCTGGAGAGATGGACGGAGGGACTTACGGACACCTGGTTTGACGGACGGAAAACTGGTGGGACACAGGGAAACCTAGAGGGAAAGATGGAAAACTCGTTGGACAGATGGACATCTCGTGGGACAAATGGACACCTGCAGTAATGAATGGAGCCCTGGAGTGATGGATGGACACCTGGAGGGATGGATGGATGGATGGATGGACACGTGGAGAGAACAGACGGACACCTGCTTTGACGGATGGACAACTGGAGGGACACATGGACATCTGGAGTGACAAATGGACACCTCGTTGGAAAAAGGGACACCTGGAGTGATGGATAGACGAGCTGGAAGGACAGATGGACACCGCCTTGGACAGATGGACATCTCGTGGGACAAACGGACACCTGGTTGTATCAAATAGATGGAAACCGCTTGGGACAGATCGACACCTGGAGTGATGGATGGACACCTGGAGGGACAGAGGGACACCTTGTTGGACACATCTGGTGGGAGAGATGGACACCTGGCTCTAGAGAAAGGTGGAAACCAGCTAGGACAGATGGACATCTGGAGGCTGAGATGGATACGTGGTGACACGCATCGACACCTGGAGAGATGGACGGAGGGACTTACGGACACCTGGTTTGACGGATGGAAAACTGGTGGGACACATGGAAACCTAGAGGGAAAGATGGAAAACTCGTTGGACAGATGGACATCTCGTGGGACAGATGGACACCAGCTGGGCCAGATGGATACCTGGAATGATGGATGGACACCTGGTGGGATGGATGGAGATGTGGAGGGAGAGACGGACATGTGGTGAGAGCCATAGACGCCTGGAGAGATGGATGGATCGCCACCTGGAGGGACAGATGGACATCTGGAGGGACACATGGACACCTGGTTTTATCAAATAGATGGACACTAGTAGGGAGAGAAGGACACCAAGGATGATGAATGGACACCTGGAGGGACAGTTGGACACGTGGTGATAGACATGGACTCCTGGAGAAATGGATGGACACCCGGAGAGATGGATGGGTATGTGGAGGGACAGACAGACACCTGGTTTTAAGGATGGACAACTGGAGAGACACATGGAAACCTGGAGGGACAACTGGAAACCTCAATGGACAGATGGATATCTCGTGGGACAGAGGGACACCTGGAGGAAGAGATGGACACATTGTGAGAGACATGGCCACCTGGAGAGATGGATGGACGGACACATGGAGGGACAGACGGACACCTGGTTTGAAGGTTGGACAATTGCTGGGATGCATGGACACCTGGAGGGAGAGATGGACACCGTGTTGGAGAGATGGACATCTCGTGGGACAAATGGACACCTGGTGGTATCAAATAGATAGAAGCCACTTGGGACAGATGGACACCAGCAGTGATGGATGGATGGACAGGTGGAGGGACAGATGGACACCTGGAGGGTGAGAGGAACCCCTGGTTTGAAGGATGGACAAGTGGAGAAACACATGGAAACCTGCTGGGTCAGATAGATACCTCGTTGGACAGATGGACGTCTCGTGGGACAAATGGACACCTGGTTGTATCAAATAGATGGAAACCGCTTGGGACAGATCGACACCTGGAGTGATGGATGGACACCTGGAGGGACAGAGGGACACCTTGTTGGACACATCTGGTGGGAGAGATGGACACCTGGCTCTAGAGAAAGGTGGAAACCAGCTAGGACAGATGGACATCTGGAGGCTGAGATGGATACGTGGTGACACGCATCGACACCTGGAGAGATGGACGGAGGGACTTACGGACACCTGGTTTGACGGACGGAAAACTGGTGGGACACATGGAAACCTAGAGGGAAAGATGGAAAACTCGTTGGACAGATGGACATCTCGTGGGACAAATGGACACCTGCAGTAATGAATGGAGCCCTGGAGTGATGGATGGACACCTGGAGGGATGGATGGATGGATGGATGGATGGATGGACACGTGGAGAGAACAGACGGACACCTGCTTTGACGGATGGACAACTGGAGGGACAGATGGACATCTGGAGTGACAAATGAACACCTCGTTGGAAAAAGGGACACCTGGAGTGATGGATAGACGAGCTGGAAGGCCAGATGGACACCGCCTTGGACAGATGGACATCTCGTGGGACAAACGGACACCTGGTTATATCAAATAGATGGAAACCGCTTGGGACAGATCGACACCTGGAGTGATGGATGGACACCTGGAGGGACAGAGGGACACCTTGTTGGACACATCTGGTGGGAGAGATGGACACCTGGCTCTAGAGAAAGGTGGAAACCAGCTAGGAGAGATGGACATCTGGAGGCTGAGATGGATACGTGGTGACACGCATCGACACCTGGAGAGATGGACGGAGGGACTTACGGACACCTGGTTTGACGGACGGAAAACTGGTGGGACACAGGGAAACCTAGAGGGAAAGATGGAAAACTCGTTGGACAGATGGACATCTCGTGGGACAAATGGACACCTGCAGTAATGAATGGAGCCCTGGAGTGATGGATGGACACCTGGAGGGATGGATGGATGGATGGATGGACACGTGGAGAGAACAGACGGACACCTGCTTTGACGGATGGACAACTGGAGGGACACATGGACATCTGGAGTGACAAATGGACACCTCGTTGGAAAAAGGGACACCTGGAGTGATGGATAGACGAGCTGGAAGGACAGATGGACACCGCCTTGGACAGATGGACATCTCGTGGGACAAACGGACACCTGGTTGTATCAAATAGATGGAAACCGCTTGGGACAGATCGACACCTGGAGTGATGGATGGACACCTGGAGGGACAGAGGGACACCTTGTTGGACACATCTGGTGGGAGAGATGGACACCTGGCTCTAGAGAAAGGTGGAAACCAGCTAGGAGAGATATACATCTGGAGGCTGAGATGGATACGTGGTGACACGCATCGACACCTGGAGAGATGGACGGAGGGACTTACGGACACCTGGTTTGACGGACGGAAAACTGGTGGGACACATGGAAACCTAGAGGGAAAGATGGAAAACTCGTTGGACAGATGGACATCTCGTGGGACAGATGGACACCAGCTGGGCCAGATGGATACCTGGAATGATGGATGGACACCTGGTGGGATGGATGGAGATGTGGAGGGAGAGACGGACATGTGGTGAGAGCCATAGACGCCTGGAGAGATGGATGGATCGCCACCTGGAGGGACAGATGGACATCTGGAGGGACACATGGACACCTGGTTTTATCAAATAGATGGACACTAGTAGGGAGAGAAGGACACCAAGGATGATGAATGGACACCTGGAGGGACAGTTGGACACGTGGTGATAGACATGGACTCCTGGAGAAATGGATGGACACCCGGAGAGATGGATGGGTATGTGGAGGGACAGACAGACACCTGGTTTTAAGGATGGACAACTGGAGAGACACATGGAAACCTGGAGGGACAACTGGAAACCTCAATGGACAGATGGATATCTCGTGGGACAGAGGGACACCTGGAGGAAGAGATGGACACATTGTGAGAGACATGGCCACCTGGAGAGATGGATGGACGGACACATGGAGGGACAGACGGACACCTGGTTTGAAGGTTGGACAATTGCTGGGATGCATGGACACCTGGAGGGAGAGATGGACACCGTGTTGGAGAGATGGACATCTCGTGGGACAAATGGACACCTGGTGGTATCAAATAGATAGAAGCCACTTGGGACAGATGGACACCAGCAGTGATGGATGGATGGACAGGTGGAGGGACAGATGGACACCTGGAGGGTGAGAGGAACCCCTGGTTTGAAGGATGGACAAGTGGAGAAACACATGGAAACCTGCTGGGTCAGATAGATACCTCGTTGGACAGATGGACGTCTCGTGGGACAAATGGACACCTGGTTGTATCAAATAGATGGAAACCGCTTGGGACAGATCGACACCTGGAGTGATGGATGGACACCTGGAGGGACAGAGGGACACCTTGTTGGACACATCTGGTGGGAGAGATGGACACCTGGCTCTAGAGAAAGGTGGAAACCAGCTAGGAGAGATGGACATCTGGAGGCTGAGATGGATACGTGGTGACACGCATCGACACCTGGAGAGATGGACGGAGGGACTTACGGACACCTGGTTTGACGGACGGAAAACTGGTGGGACACAGGGAAACCTAGAGGGAAAGATGGAAAACTCGTTGGACAGATGGACATCTCGTGGGACAAATGGACACCTGCAGTAATGAATGGAGCCCTGGAGTGATGGATGGACACCTGGAGGGATGGATGGATGGATGGATGGACACGTGGAGAGAACAGACGGACACCTGCTTTGACGGATGGACAACTGGAGGGACACATGGACATCTGGAGTGACAAATGGACACCTCGTTGGAAAAAGGGACACCTGGAGTGATGGATAGACGAGCTGGAAGGACAGATGGACACCGCCTTGGACAGATGGACATCTCGTGGGACAAACGGACACCTGGTTGTATCAAATAGATGGAAACCGCTTGGGACAGATCGACACCTGGAGTGATGGATGGACACCTGGAGGGACAGAGGGACACCTTGTTGGACACATCTGGTGGGAGAGATGGACACCTGGCTCTAGAGAAAGGTGGAAACCAGCTAGGAGAGATGGACATCTGGAGGCTGAGATGGATACGTGGTGACACGCATCGACACCTGGAGAGATGGACGGAGGGACTTACGGACACCTGGTTTGACGGACGGAAAACTGGTGGGACACATGGAAACCTAGAGGGAAAGATGGAAAACTCGTTGGACAGATGGACATCTCGTGGGACAGATGGACACCAGCTGGGCCAGATGGATACCTGGAATGATGGATGGACACCTGGTGGGATGGATGGAGATGTGGAGGGAGAGACGGACATGTGGTGAGAGCCATAGACGCCTGGAGAGATGGATGGATCGCCACCTGGAGGGACAGATGGACATCTGGAGGGACACATGGACACCTGGTTTTATCAAATAGATGGACACTAGTAGGGAGAGAAGGACACCAAGGATGATGAATGGACACCTGGAGGGACAGTTGGACACGTGGTGATAGACATGGACTCCTGGAGAAATGGATGGACACCCGGAGAGATGGATGGGTATGTGGAGGGACAGACAGACACCTGGTTTTAAGGATGGACAACTGGAGAGACACATGGAAACCTGGAGGGACAACTGGAAACCTCAATGGACAGATGGATATCTCGTGGGACAGAGGGACACCTGGAGGAAGAGATGGACACATTGTGAGAGACATGGCCACCTGGAGAGATGGATGGACGGACACATGGAGGGACAGACGGACACCTGGTTTGAAGGTTGGACAATTGCTGGGATGCATGGACACCTGGAGGGAGAGATGGACACCGTGTTGGAGAGATGGACATCTCGTGGGACAAATGGACACCTGGTGGTATCAAATAGATAGAAGCCACTTGGGACAGATGGACACCAGCAGTGATGGATGGATGGACAGGTGGAGGGACAGATGGACACCTGGAGGGTGAGAGGAACCCCTGGTTTGAAGGATGGACAAGTGGAGAAACACATGGAAACCTGCTGGGTCAGATAGATACCTCGTTGGACAGATGGACGTCTCGTGGGACAAATGGACACCTGGTTGTATCAAATAGATGGAAACCGCTTGGGACAGATCGACACCTGGAGTGATGGATGGACACCTGGAGGGACAGAGGGACACCTTGTTGGACACATCTGGTGGGAGAGATGGACACCTGGCTCTAGAGAAAGGTGGAAACCAGCTAGGACAGATGGACATCTGGAGGCTGAGATGGATACGTGGTGACACGCATCGACACCTGGAGAGATGGACGGAGGGACTTACGGACACCTGGTTTGACAGACGGAAAACTGGTGGGACACATGGAAACCTAGAGGGAAAGATGGAAAACTCGTTGGACAGATGGACATCTCGTGGGACAAATGGACACCTGCAGTAATGAATGGAGCCCTGGAGTGATGGATGGACACCTGGAGGGATGGATGGATGGATGGATGGACACGTGGAGAGAACAGACGGACACCTGCTTTGACGGATGGACAACTGGAGGGACACATGGACATCTGGAGTGACAAATGGACACCTCGTTGGAAAAAGGGACACCTGGAGTGATGGATAGACGAGCTGGAAGGACAGATGGACACCGCCTTGGACAGATGGACATCTCGTGGGACAAACGGACACCTGGTTGTATCAAATAGATGGAAACCGCTTGGGACAGATCGACACCTGGAGTGATGGATGGACACCTGGAGGGACAGAGGGACACCTTGTTGGACACATCTGGTGGGAGAGATGGACACCTGGCTCTAGAGAAAGGTGGAAACCAGCTAGGAGAGATGGACATCTGGAGGCTGAGATGGATACGTGGTGACACGCATCGACACCTGGAGAGATGGACGGAGGGACTTACGGACACCTGGTTTGACGGACGGAAAACTGGTGGGACACATGGAAACCTAGAGGGAAAGATGGAAAACTCGTTGGACAGATGGACATCTCGTGGGACAAATGGACACCTGCAGTAATGAATGGAGCCCTGGAGTGATGGATGGACACCTGGAGGGATGGATGGATGGATGGATGGATGGATGGACACGTGGAGAGAACAGACGGACACCTGCTTTGACGGATGGACAACTGGAGGGACACATGGACATCTGGAGTGACAAATGGACACCTCGTTGGAAAAAGGGACACCTGGAGTGATGGATAGACGAGCTGGAAGGCCAGATGGACACCGCCTTGGACAGATGGACATCTCGTGGGACAAACGGACACCTGGTTGTATCAAATAGATGGAAACCGCTTGGGACAGATCGACACCTGGAGTGATGGATGGACACCTGGAGGGACAGAGGGACACCTTGTTGGACACATCTGGTGGGAGAGATGGACACCTGGCTCTAGAGAAAGGTGGAAACCAGCTAGGAGAGATGGACATCTGGAGGCTGAGATGGATACGTGGTGACACGCATCGACACCTGGAGAGATGGACGGAGGGACTTACGGACACCTGGTTTGACGGACGGAAAACTGGTGGGACACAGGGAAACCTAGAGGGAAAGATGGAAAACTCGTTGGACAGATGGACATCTCGTGGGACAAATGGACACCTGCAGTAATGAATGGAGCCCTGGAGTGATGGATGGACACCTGGAGGGATGGATGGATGGATGGATGGACACGTGGAGAGAACAGACGGACACCTGCTTTGACGGATGGACAACTGGAGGGACACATGGACATCTGGAGTGACAAATGGACACCTCGTTGGAAAAAGGGACACCTGGAGTGATGGATAGACGAGCTGGAAGGCCAGATGGACACCGCCTTGGACAGATGGACATCTCGTGGGACAAACGGACACCTGGTTGTATCAAATAGATGGAAACCGCTTGGGACAGATCGACACCTGGAGTGATGGATGGACACCTGGAGGGACAGAGGGACACCTTGTTGGACACATCTGGTGGGAGAGATGGACACCTGGCTCTAGAGAAAGGTGGAAACCAGCTAGGAGAGATGGACATCTGGAGGCTGAGATGGATACGTGGTGACACGCATCGACACCTGGAGAGATGGACGGAGGGACTTACGGACACCTGGTTTGACGGACGGAAAACTGGTGGGACACATGGAAACCTAGAGGGAAAGATGGAAAACTCGTTGGACAGATGGACATCTCGTGGGACAGATGGACACCAGCTGGGCCAGATGGATACCTGGAATGATGGATGGACACCTGGTGGGATGGATGGAGATGTGGAGGGAGAGACGGACATGTGGTGAGAGCCATAGACGCCTGGAGAGATGGATGGATCGCCACCTGGAGGGACAGATGGACATCTGGAGGGACACATGGACACCTGGTTTTATCAAATAGATGGACACTAGTAGGGAGAGAAGGACACCAAGGATGATGAATGGACACCTGGAGGGACAGTTGGACACGTGGTGATAGACATGGACTCCTGGAGAAATGGATGGACACCCGGAGAGATGGATGGGTATGTGGAGGGACAGACAGACACCTGGTTTTAAGGATGGACAACTGGAGAGACACATGGAAACCTGGAGGGACAACTGGAAACCTCAATGGACAGATGGATATCTCGTGGGACAGAGGGACACCTGGAGGAAGAGATGGACACATTGTGAGAGACATGGCCACCTGGAGAGATGGATGGACGGACACATGGAGGGACAGACGGACACCTGGTTTGAAGGTTGGACAATTGCTGGGACGCATGGACACCTGGAGGGAGAGATGGACACCGTGTTGGAGAGATGGACATCTCGTGGGACAAATGGACACCTGGTGGTATCAAATAGATAGAAGCCACTTGGGACAGATGGACACCAGCAGTGATGGATGGATGGACAGGTGGAGGGACAGATGGACACCTGGAGGGTGAGAGGAACCCCTGGTTTGAAGGATGGACAAGTGGAGAAACACATGGAAACCTGCTGGGTCAGATAGATACCTCGTTGGACAGATGGACGTCTCGTGGGACAAATGGACACCTGGTTGTATCAAATAGATGGAAACCGCTTGGGACAGATCGACACCTGGAGTGATGGATGGACACCTGGAGGGACAGAGGGACACCTTGTTGGACACATCTGGTGGGAGAGATGGACACCTGGCTCTAGAGAAAGGTGGAAACCAGCTAGGACAGATGGACATCTGGAGGCTGAGATGGATACGTGGTGACACGCATCGACACCTGGAGAGATGGACGGAGGGACTTACGGACACCTGGTTTGACGGACGGAAAACTGGTGGGACACAGGGAAACCTAGAGGGAAAGATGGAAAACTCGTTGGACAGATGGACATCTCGTGGGACAAATGGACACCTGCAGTAATGAATGGAGCCCTGGAGTGATGGATGGACACCTGGAGGGATGGATGGATGGATGGATGGACACGTGGAGAGAACAGACGGACACCTGCTTTGACGGATGGACAACTGGAGGGACACATGGACATCTGGAGTGACAAATGGACACCTCGTTGGAAAAAGGGACACCTGGAGTGATGGATAGACGAGCTGGAAGGACAGATGGACACCGCCTTGGACAGATGGACATCTCGTGGGACAAACGGACACCTGGTTGTATCAAATAGATGGAAACCGCTTGGGACAGATCGACACCTGGAGTGATGGATGGACACCTGGAGGGACAGAGGGACACCTTGTTGGACACATCTGGTGGGAGAGATGGACACCTGGCTCTAGAGAAAGGTGGAAACCAGCTAGGACAGATGGACATCTGGAGGCTGAGATGGATACGTGGTGACACGCATCGACACCTGGAGAGATGGACGGAGGGACTTACGGACACCTGGTTTGACGGATGGAAAACTGGTGGGACACATGGAAACCTAGAGGGAAAGATGGAAAACTCGTTGGACAGATGGACATCTCGTGGGACAGATGGACACCAGCTGGGCCAGATGGATACCTGGAATGATGGATGGACACCTGGTGGGATGGATGGAGATGTGGAGGGAGAGACGGACATGTGGTGAGAGCCATAGACGCCTGGAGAGATGGATGGATCGCCACCTGGAGGGACAGATGGACATCTGGAGGGACACATGGACACCTGGTTTTATCAAATAGATGGACACTAGTAGGGAGAGAAGGACACCAAGGATGATGAATGGACACCTGGAGGGACAGTTGGACACGTGGTGATAGACATGGACTCCTGGAGAAATGGATGGACACCCGGAGAGATGGATGGGTATGTGGAGGGACAGACAGACACCTGGTTTTAAGGATGGACAACTGGAGAGACACATGGAAACCTGGAGGGACAACTGGAAACCTCAATGGACAGATGGATATCTCGTGGGACAGAGGGACACCTGGAGGAAGAGATGGACACATTGTGAGAGACATGGCCACCTGGAGAGATGGATGGACGGACACATGGAGGGACAGACGGACACCTGGTTTGAAGGTTGGACAATTGCTGGGATGCATGGACACCTGGAGGGAGAGATGGACACCGTGTTGGAGAGATGGACATCTCGTGGGACAAATGGACACCTGGTGGTATCAAATAGATAGAAGCCACTTGGGACAGATGGACACCAGCAGTGATGGATGGATGGACAGGTGGAGGGACAGATGGACACCTGGAGGGTGAGAGGAACCCCTGGTTTGAAGGATGGACAAGTGGAGAAACACATGGAAACCTGCTGGGTCAGATAGATACCTCGTTGGACAGATGGACGTCTCGTGGGACAAATGGACACCTGGTTGTATCAAATAGATGGAAACCGCTTGGGACAGATCGACACCTGGAGTGATGGATGGACACCTGGAGGGACAGAGGGACACCTTGTTGGACACATCTGGTGGGAGAGATGGACACCTGGCTCTAGAGAAAGGTGGAAACCAGCTAGGAGAGATGGACATCTGGAGGCTGAGATGGATACGTGGTGACACGCATCGACACCTGGAGAGATGGACGGAGGGACTTACGGACACCTGGTTTGACGGACGGAAAACTGGTGGGACACATGGAAACCTAGAGGGAAAGATGGAAAACTCGTTGGACAGATGGACATCTCGTGGGACAAATGGACACCTGCAGTAATGAATGGAGCCCTGGAGTGATGGATGGACACCTGGAGGGATGGATGGATGGATGGATGGATGGACACGTGGAGAGAACAGACGGACACCTGCTTTGACGGATGGACAACTGGAGGGACACATGGACATCTGGAGTGACAAATGGACACCTCGTTGGAAAAAGGGACACCTGGAGTGATGGATAGACGAGCTGGAAGGCCAGATGGACACCGCCTTGGACAGATGGACATCTCGTGGGACAAACGGACACCTGGTTGTATCAAATAGATGGAAACCGCTTGGGACAGATCGACACCTGGAGTGATGGATGGACACCTGGAGGGACAGAGGGACACCTTGTTGGACACATCTGGTGGGAGAGATGGACACCTGGCTCTAGAGAAAGGTGGAAACCAGCTAGGACAGATGGACATCTGGAGGCTGAGATGGATACGTGGTGACACGCATCGACACCTGGAGAGATGGACGGAGGGACTTACGGACACCTGGTTTGACGGACGGAAAACTGGTGGGACACAGGGAAACCTAGAGGGAAAGATGGAAAACTCGTTGGACAGATGGACATCTCGTGGGACAAATGGACACCTGCAGTAATGAATGGAGCCCTGGAGTGATGGATGGACACCTGGAGGGATGGATGGATGGATGGACACGTGGAGAGAACAGACGGACACCTGCTTTGACGGATGGACAACTGGAGGGACACATGGACATCTGGAGTGACAAATGGACACCTCGTTGGAAAAAGGGACACCTGGAGTGATGGATAGATGAGCTGGAAGGACAGATGGACACCGCCTTGGACAGATGGACATCTCATGGGACAAACGGACACCTGGTTGTATCAAATAGATGGAAACCGCTTGGGACAGATCGACACCTGGAGTGATGGATGGACACCTGGAGGGACAGAGGGACACCTTGTTGGACACATCTGGTGGGAGAGATGGACACCTGGCTCTAGAGAAAGGTGGAAACCAGCTAGGACAGATGGACATCTGGAGGCTGAGATGGATACGTGGTGACACGCATCGACACCTGGAGAGATGGACGGAGGGACTTACGGACACCTGGTTTGACGGACAGAAAACTGGTGGGACACACGGAAACCTAGAGGGAAAGATGGAAAACTCGTTGGACAGATGGACATCTCGTGGGACAGACGGACACCAGCTGGGCCAGATGGATACCTGGAATGATGGATGGACACCTGGTGGGATGGATGGAGATGTGGAGGGAGAGACGGACATGTGGTGAGAGCCATAGACGCCTGGAGAGATGGATGGATCGCCACCTGGAGGGACAGATGGACACCTGGAGGGTGAGAGGAACCCCTGGTTTGAAGGATGGACAAGTGGAGAAACACATGGAAACCTGCTGGGTCAGATAGATACCTCGTTGGACAGATGGACGTCTCGTGGGACAAATGGACACCTGGTTGTATCAAATAGATGGAAACCGCTTGGGACAGATCGACACCTGGAGTGATGGATGGACACCTGGAGGGACAGAGGGACACCTTGTTGGACACATCTGGTGGGAGAGATGGACACCTGGCTCTAGAGAAAGGTGGAAACCAGCTAGGAGAGATGGACATCTGGAGGCTGAGATGGATACGTGGTGACACGCATCGACACCTGGAGAGATGGACGGAGGGACTTACGGACACCTGGTTTGACGGACGGAAAACTGGTGGGACACAGGGAAACCTAGAGGGAAAGATGGAAAACTCGTTGGACAGATGGACATCTCGTGGGACAAATGGACACCTGCAGTAATGAATGGAGCCCTGGAGTGATGGATGGACACCTGGAGGGATGGATGGATGGATGGATGGATGGACACGTGGAGAGAACAGACGGACACCTGCTTTGACGGATGGACAACTGGAGGGACACATGGACATCTGGAGTGACAAATGGACACCTCGTTGGAAAAAGGGACACCTGGAGTGATGGATAGACGAGCTGGAAGGCCAGATGGACACCGCCTTGGACAGATGGACATCTCGTGGGACAAACGGACACCTGGTTGTATCAAATAGATGGAAACCGCTTGGGACAGATCGACACCTGGAGTGATGGATGGACACCTGGAGGGACAGAGGGACACCTTGTTGGACACATCTGGTGGGAGAGATGGACACCTGGCTCTAGAGAAAGGTGGAAACCAGCTAGGACAGATGGACATCTGGAGGCTGAGATGGATACGTGGTGACACGCATCGACACCTGGAGAGATGGACGGAGGGACTTACGGACACCTGGTTTGACGGACGGAAAACTGGTGGGACACAGGGAAACCTAGAGGGAAAGATGGAAAACTCGTTGGACAGATGGACATCTCGTGGGACAAATGGACACCTGCAGTAATGAATGGAGCCCTGGAGTGATGGATGGACACCTGGAGGGATGGATGGATGGATGGACACGTGGAGAGAACAGACGGACACCTGCTTTGACGGATGGACAACTGGAGGGACACATGGACATCTGGAGTGACAAATGGACACCTCGTTGGAAAAAGGGACACCTGGAGTGATGGATAGATGAGCTGGAAGGACAGATGGACACCGCCTTGGACAGATGGACATCTCGTGGGACAAACGGACACCTGGTTGTATCAAATAGATGGAAACCGCTTGGGACAGATCGACACCTGGAGTGATGGATGGACACCTGGAGGGACAGAGGGACACCTTGTTGGACACATCTGGTGGGAGAGATGGACACCTGGCTCTAGAGAAAGGTGGAAACCAGCTAGGACAGATGGACATCTGGAGGCTGAGATGGATACGTGGTGACACGCATCGACACCTGGAGAGATGGACGGAGGGACTTACGGACACCTGGTTTGACGGACAGAAAACTGGTGGGACACACGGAAACCTAGAGGGAAAGATGGAAAACTCGTTGGACAGATGGACATCTCGTGGGACAGACGGACACCAGCTGGGCCAGATGGATACCTGGAATGATGGATGGACACCTGGTGGGATGGATGGAGATGTGGAGGGAGAGACGGACATGTGGTGAGAGCCATAGACGCCTGGAGAGATGGATGGATCGCCACCTGGAGGGACAGATGGACATCTGGAGGGACACATGGACACCTGGTTTTATCAAATAGATGGACACCAGTATGGAGAGAAGGACACCAAGGATGATGAATGGACACCTGGAGGGACAGTTGGACACGTGGTGATAGACATGGACTCCTGGAGAAATGGATGGACACCCGGAGAGATGGATGGGTATGTGGAGGGACAGACAGACACCTGGTTTTAAGGATGGACAACTGGAGAGACACATGGAAACCTGGAGGGACAACTGGAAACCTCAATGGACAGATGGATATCTCGTGGGACAGAGGGACACCTGGAGGAAGAGATGGACACATTGTGAGAGACATGGCCACCTGGAGAGATGGATGGACGGACACATGGAGGGACAGACGGACACCTGGTTTGAAGGTTGGACAATTGCTGGGACGCATGGACACCTGGAGGGAGAGATGGACACCGTGTTGGAGAGATGGACATCTCGTGGGACAAATGGACACCTGGTGGTATCAAATAGATAGAAGCCACTTGGGACAGATGGACACCAGCAGTGATGGATGGATGGACAGGTGGAGGGACAGATGGACACCTGGAGGGTGAGAGGAACCCCTGGTTTGAAGGATGGACAAGTGGAGAAACACATGGAAACCTGCTGGGTCAGATAGATACCTCGTTGGACAGATGGACGTCTCGTGGGACAAATGGACACCTGGTTGTATCAAATAGATGGAAACCGCTTGGGACAGATCGACACCTGGAGTGATGGATGGACACCTGGAGGGACAGAGGGACACCTTGTTGGACACATCTGGTGGGAGAGATGGACACCTGGCTCTAGAGAAAGGTGGAAACCAGCTAGGACAGATGGACATCTGGAGGCTGAGATGGATACGTGGTGACACGCATCGACACCTGGAGAGATGGACGGAGGGACTTACGGACACCTGGTTTGACGGACGGAAAACTGGTGGGACACAGGGAAACCTAGAGGGAAAGATGGAAAACTCGTTGGACAGATGGACATCTCGTGGGACAAATGGACACCTGCAGTAATGAATGGAGCCCTGGAGTGATGGATGGACACCTGGAGGGATGGATGGATGGATGGATGGACACGTGGAGAGAACAGACGGACACCTGCTTTGACGGATGGACAACTGGAGGGACACATGGACATCTGGAGTGACAAATGGACACCTCGTTGGAAAAAGGGACACCTGGAGTGATGGATAGACGAGCTGGAAGGACAGATGGACACCGCCTTGGACAGATGGACATCTCGTGGGACAAACGGACACCTGGTTTTATCAAATAGATGGAAACCGCTTGGGACAGATCGACACCTGGAGTGATGGATGGACACCTGGAGGGACAGAGGGACACCTTGTTGGACACATCTGGTGGGAGAGATGGACACCTGGCTCTAGAGAAAGGTGGAAACCAGCTAGGACAGATGGACATCTGGAGGCTGAGATGGATACGTGGTGACACGCATCGACACCTGGAGAGATGGACGGAGGGACTTACGGACACCTGGTTTGACGGACGGAAAACTGGTGGGACACAGGGAAACCTAGAGGGAAAGATGGAAAACTCGTTGGACAGATGGACATCTCGTGGGACAAATGGACACCTGCAGTAATGAATGGAGCCCTGGAGTGATGGATGGACACCTGGAGGGATGGATGGATGGATGGATGGACACGTGGAGAGAACAGACGGACACCTGCTTTGACGGATGGACAACTGGAGGGACACATGGACATCTGGAGTGACAAATGGACACCTCGTTGGAAAAAGGGACACCTGGAGTGATGGATAGACGAGCTGGAAGGACAGATGGACACCGCCTTGGACAGATGGACATCTCGTGGGACAAACGGACACCTGGTTGTATCAAATAGATGGAAACCGCTTGGGACAGATCGACACCTGGAGTGATGGATGGACACCTGGAGGGACAGAGGGACACCTTGTTGGACACATCTGGTGGGAGAGATGGACACCTGGCTCTAGAGAAAGGTGGAAACCAGCTAGGAGAGATGGACATCTGGAGGCTGAGATGGATACGTGGTGACACGCATCGACACCTGGAGAGATGGACGGAGGGACTTACGGACACCTGGTTTGACGGATGGAAAACTGGTGGGACACATGGAAACCTAGAGGGAAAGATGGAAAACTCGTTGGACAGATGGACATCTCGTGGGACAAATGGACACCAGCTGGGCCAGATGGATACCTGGAATGATGGATGGACACCTGGTGGGATGGATGGAGATGTGGAGGGAGAGACGGACATGTGGTGAGAGCCATAGACGCCTGGAGAGATGGATGGATCGCCACCTGGAGGGACAGATGGACATCTGGAGGGACACATGGACACCTGGTTTTATCAAATAGATGGACACCAGTATGGAGAGAAGGACACCAAGGATGATGAATGGACACCTGGAGGGACAGTTGGACACGTGGTGATAGACATGGACTCCTGGAGAAATGGATGGACACCCGGAGAGATGGATGGGTATGTGGAGGGACAGACAGACACCTGGTTTTAAGGATGGACAACTGGAGAGACACATGGAAACCTGGAGGGACAACTGGAAACCTCAATGGACAGATGGATATCTCGTGGGACAGAGGGACACCTGGAGGAAGAGATGGACACATTGTGAGAGACATGGCCACCTGGAGAGATGGATGGACGGACACATGGAGGGACAGACGGACACCTGGTTTGAAGGTTGGACAATTGCTGGGACGCATGGACACCTGGAGGGAGAGATGGACACCGTGTTGGAGAGATGGACATCTCGTGGGACAAATGGACACCTGGTGGTATCAAATAGATAGAAGCCACTTGGGACAGATGGACACCAGCAGTGATGGATGGATGGACAGGTGGAGGGACAGATGGACACCTGGAGGGTGAGAGGAACCCCTGGTTTGAAGGATGGACAAGTGGAGAAACACATGGAAACCTGCTGGGTCAGATAGATACCTCGTTGGACAGATGGACGTCTCGTGGGACAAATGGACACCTGGTTGTATCAAATAGATGGAAACCGCTTGGGACAGATCGACACCTGGAGTGATGGATGGACACCTGGAGGGACAGAGGGACACCTTGTTGGACACATCTGGTGGGAGAGATGGACACCTGGCTCTAGAGAAAGGTGGAAACCAGCTAGGAGAGATGGACATCTGGAGGCTGAGATGGATACGTGGTGACACGCATCGACACCTGGAGAGATGGACGGAGGGACTTACGGACACCTGGTTTGACGGACGGAAAACTGGTGGGACACATGGAAACCTAGAGGGAAAGATGGAAAACTCGTTGGACAGATGGACATCTCGTGGGACAAATGGACACCTGCAGTAATGAATGGAGCCCTGGAGTGATGGATGGACACCTGGAGGGATGGATGGATGGATGGATGGATGGATGGACACGTGGAGAGAACAGACGGACACCTGCTTTGACGGATGGACAACTGGAGGGACACATGGACATCTGGAGTGACAAATGGACACCTCGTTGGAAAAAGGGACACCTGGAGTGATGGATAGACGAGCTGGAAGGCCAGATGGACACCGCCTTGGACAGATGGACATCTCGTGGGACAAACGGACACCTGGTTGTATCAAATAGATGGAAACCGCTTGGGACAGATCGACACCTGGAGTGATGGATGGACACCTGGAGGGACAGAGGGACACCTTGTTGGACACATCTGGTGGGAGAGATGGACACCTGGCTCTAGAGAAAGGTGGAAACCAGCTAGGAGAGATGGACATCTGGAGGCTGAGATGGATACGTGGTGACACGCATCGACACCTGGAGAGATGGACGGAGGGACTTACGGACACCTGGTTTGACGGACGGAAAACTGGTGGGACACAGGGAAACCTAGAGGGAAAGATGGAAAACTCGTTGGACAGATGGACATCTCGTGGGACAAATGGACACCTGCAGTAATGAATGGAGCCCTGGAGTGATGGATGGACACCTGGAGGGATGGATGGATGGATGGATGGACACGTGGAGAGAACAGACGGACACCTGCTTTGACGGATGGACAACTGGAGGGACACATGGACATCTGGAGTGACAAATGGACACCTCGTTGGAAAAAGGGACACCTGGAGTGATGGATAGACGAGCTGGAAGGACAGATGGACACCGCCTTGGACAGATGGACATCTCGTGGGACAAACGGACACCTGGTTGTATCAAATAGATGGAAACCGCTTGGGACAGATCGACACCTGGAGTGATGGATGGACACCTGGAGGGACAGAGGGACACCTTGTTGGACACATCTGGTGGGAGAGATGGACACCTGGCTCTAGAGAAAGGTGGAAACCAGCTAGGACAGATGGACATCTGGAGGCTGAGATGGATACGTGGTGACACGCATCGACACCTGGAGAGATGGACGGAGGGACTTACGGACACCTGGTTTGACGGACGGAAAACTGGTGGGACACATGGAAACCTAGAGGGAAAGATGGAAAACTCGTTGGACAGATGGACATCTCGTGGGACAGATGGACACCAGCTGGGCCAGATGGATACCTGGAATGATGGATGGACACCTGGTGGGATGGATGGAGATGTGGAGGGAGAGACGGACATGTGGTGAGAGCCATAGACGCCTGGAGAGATGGATGGATCGCCACCTGGAGGGACAGATGGACATCTGGAGGGACACATGGACACCTGGTTTTATCAAATAGATGGACACCAGTATGGAGAGAAGGACACCAAGGATGATGAATGGACACCTGGAGGGACAGTTGGACACGTGGTGATAGACATGGACTCCTGGAGAAATGGATGGACACCCGGAGAGATGGATGGGTATGTGGAGGGACAGACAGACACCTGGTTTTAAGGATGGACAACTGGAGAGACACATGGAAACCTGGAGGGACAACTGGAAACCTCAATGGACAGATGGATATCTCGTGGGACAGAGGGACACCTGGAGGAAGAGATGGACACATTGTGAGAGACATGGCCACCTGGAGAGATGGATGGACGGACACATGGAGGGACAGACGGACACCTGGTTTGAAGGTTGGACAATTGCTGGGACGCATGGACACCTGGAGGGAGAGATGGACACCGTGTTGGAGAGATGGACATCTCGTGGGACAAATGGACACCTGGTGGTATCAAATAGATAGAAGCCACTTGGGACAGATGGACACCAGCAGTGATGGATGGATGGACAGGTGGAGGGACAGATGGACACCTGGAGGGTGAGAGGAACCCCTGGTTTGAAGGATGGACAAGTGGAGAAACACATGGAAACCTGCTGGGTCAGATAGATACCTCGTTGGACAGATGGACGTCTCGTGGGACAAATGGACACCTGGTTGTATCAAATAGATGGAAACCGCTTGGGACAGATCGACACCTGGAGTGATGGATGGACACCTGGAGGGACAGAGGGACACCTTGTTGGACACATCTGGTGGGAGAGATGGACACCTGGCTCTAGAGAAAGGTGGAAACCAGCTAGGAGAGATATACATCTGGAGGCTGAGATGGATACGTGGTGACACGCATCGACACCTGGAGAGATGGACGGAGGGACTTACGGACACCTGGTTTGACGGACGGAAAACTGGTGGGACACATGGAAACCTAGAGGGAAAGATGGAAAACTCGTTGGACAGATGGACATCTCGTGGGACAAATGGACACCTGCAGTAATGCATGGAGCCCTGGAGTGATGGATGGACACCTGGAGGGATGGATGGATGGATGGATGGATGGATGGATGGACACGTGGAGAGAACAGACGGACACCTGCTTTGACGGATGGACAACTGGAGGCACACATGGACATCTGGAGTGACAAATGGACACCTCGTTGGAAAAAGGGACACCTGGAGTGATGGATAGACGAGCTGGAAGGACAGATGGACACCGCCTTGGACAGATGGACATCTCGTGGGACAAACGGACACCTGGTTTTATCAAATAGATGGAAACCGCTTGGGACAGATCGACACCTGGAGTGATGGATGGACACCTGGAGGGACAGAGGGACACCTTGTTGGACACATCTGGTGGGAGAGATGGACACCTGGCTCTAGAGAAAGGTGGAAACCAGCTAGGACAGATGGACATCTGGAGGCTGAGATGGATACGTGGTGACACGCATCGACACCTGGAGAGATGGACGGAGGGACTTATGGACACCTGGTTTGACGGACGGAAAAGTGGTGGGACACAGGGAAACCTAGAGGGAAAGATGGAAAACTCGTTGGACAGATGGACATCTCGTGGGACAAATGGACACCTGCAGTAATGAATGGAGCCCTGGAGTGATGGATGGACACCTGGAGGGATGGATGGATGGATGGATGGACACGTGGAGAGAACAGACGGACACCTGCTTTGACGGATGGACAACTGGAGGGACACATGGACATCTGGAGTGACAAATGGACACCTCGTTGGAAAAAGGGACACCTGGAGTGATGGATAGACGAGCTGGAAGGACAGATGGACACCGCCTTGGACAGATGGACATCTCGTGGGACAAACGGACACCTGGTTGTATCAAATAGATGGAAACCGCTTGGGACAGATCGACACCTGGAGTGATGGATGGACACCTGGAGGGACAGAGGGACACCTTGTTGGACACATCTGGTGGGAGAGATGGACACCTGGCTCTAGAGAAAGGTGGAAACCAGCTAGGAGAGATATACATCTGGAGGCTGAGATGGATACGTGGTGACACGCATCGACACCTGGAGAGATGGACGGAGGGACTTACGGACACCTGGTTTGACGGACGGAAAACTGGTGGGACACATGGAAACCTAGAGGGAAAGATGGAAAACTCGTTGGACAGATGGACATCTCGTGGGACAGATGGACACCAGCTGGGCCAGATGGATACCTGGAATGATGGATGGACACCTGGTGGGATGGATGGAGATGTGGAGGGAGAGACGGACATGTGGTGAGAGCCATAGACGCCTGGAGAGATGGATGGATCGCCACCTGGAGGGACAGATGGACATCTGGAGGGACACATGGACACCTGGTTTTATCAAATAGATGGACACTAGTAGGGAGAGAAGGACACCAAGGATGATGAATGGACACCTGGAGGGACAGTTGGACACGTGGTGATAGACATGGACTCCTGGAGAAATGGATGGACACCCGGAGAGATGGATGGGTATGTGGAGGGACAGACAGACACCTGGTTTTAAGGATGGACAACTGGAGAGACACATGGAAACCTGGAGGGACAACTGGAAACCTCAATGGACAGATGGATATCTCGTGGGACAGAGGGACACCTGGAGGAAGAGATGGACACATTGTGAGAGACATGGCCACCTGGAGAGATGGATGGACGGACACATGGAGGGACAGACGGACACCTGGTTTGAAGGTTGGACAATTGCTGGGACGCATGGACACCTGGAGGGAGAGATGGACACCGTGTTGGAGAGATGGACATCTCGTGGGACAAATGGACACCTGGTGGTATCAAATAGATAGAAGCCACTTGGGACAGATGGACACCAGCAGTGATGGATGGATGGACAGGTGGAGGGACAGATGGACACCTGGAGGGTGAGAGGAACCCCTGGTTTGAAGGATGGACAAGTGGAGAAACACATGGAAACCTGCTGGGTCAGATAGATACCTCGTTGGACAGATGGACGTCTCGTGGGACAAATGGACACCTGGTTGTATCAAATAGATGGAAACCGCTTGGGACAGATCGACACCTGGAGTGATGGATGGACACCTGGAGGGACAGAGGGACACCTTGTTGGACACATCTGGTGGGAGAGATGGACACCTGGCTCTAGAGAAAGGTGGAAACCAGCTAGGACAGATGGACATCTGGAGGCTGAGATGGATACGTGGTGACACGCATCGACACCTGGAGAGATGGACGGAGGGACTTACGGACACCTGGTTTGACGGACGGAAAACTGGTGGGACACAGGGAAACCTAGAGGGAAAGATGGAAAACTCGTTGGACAGATGGACATCTCGTGGGACAAATGGACACCTGCAGTAATGCATGGAGCCCTGGAGTGATGGATGGACACCTGGAGGGATGGATGGATGGATGGATGGATGGATGGACACGTGGAGAGAACAGACGGACACCTGCTTTGACGGATGGACAACTGGAGGCACACATGGACATCTGGAGTGACAAATGGACACCTCGTTGGAAAAAGGGACACCTGGAGTGATGGATAGACGAGCTGGAAGGACAGATGGACACCGCCTTGGACAGATGGACATCTCGTGGGACAAACGGACACCTGGTTGTATCAAATAGATGGAAACCGCTTGGGACAGATCGACACCTGGAGTGATGGATGGACACCTGGAGGGACAGAGGGACACCTTGTTGGACACATCTGGTGGGAGAGATGGACACCTGGCTCTAGAGAAAGGTGGAAACCAGCTAGGAGAGATGGACATCTGGAGGCTGAGATGGATACGTGGTGACACGCATCGACACCTGGAGAGATGGACGGAGGGACTTACGGACACCTGGTTTGACGGACGGAAAACTGGTGGGACACAGGGAAACCTAGAGGGAAAGATGGAAAACTCGTTGGACAGATGGACATCTCGTGGGACAAATGGACACCTGCAGTAATGAATGGAGCCCTGGAGTGATGGATGGACACCTGGAGGGATGGATGGATGGATGGATGGACACGTGGAGAGAACAGACGGACACCTGCTTTGACGGATGGACAACTGGAGGGACACATGGACATCTGGAGTGACAAATGGACACCTCGTTGGAAAAAGGGACACCTGGAGTGATGGATAGACGAGCTGGAAGGACAGATGGACACCGCCTTGGACAGATGGACATCTCGTGGGACAAACGGACACCTGGTTGTATCAAATAGATGGAAACCGCTTGGGACAGATCGACACCTGGAGTGATGGATGGACACCTGGAGGGACAGAGGGACACCTTGTTGGACACATCTGGTGGGAGAGATGGACACCTGGCTCTAGAGAAAGGTGGAAACCAGCTAGGAGAGATGGACATCTGGAGGCTGAGATGGATACGTGGTGACACGCATCGACACCTGGAGAGATGGACGGAGGGACTTACGGACACCTGGTTTGACGGACGGAAAACTGGTGGGACACAGGGAAACCTAGAGGGAAAGATGGAAAACTCGTTGGACAGATGGACATCTCGTGGGACAGATGGACACCAGCTGGGCCAGATGGATACCTGGAATGATGGATGGACACCTGGTGGGATGGATGGAGATGTGGAGGGAGAGACGGACATGTGGTGAGAGCCATAGACGCCTGGAGAGATGGATGGATCGCCACCTGGAGGGACAGATGGACATCTGGAGGGACACATGGACACCTGGTTTTATCAAATAGATGGACACCAGTATGGAGAGAAGGACACCAAGGATGATGAATGGACACCTGGAGGGACAGTTGGACACGTGGTGATAGACATGGACTCCTGGAGAAATGGATGGACACCCGGAGAGATGGATGGGTATGTGGAGGGACAGACAGACACCTGGTTTTAAGGATGGACAACTGGAGAGACACATGGAAACCTGGAGGGACAACTGGAAACCTCAATGGACAGATGGATATCTTGTGGGACAGAGGGACACCTGGAGGAAGAGATGGACACATTGTGAGAGACATGGCCACCTGGAGAGATGGATGGACGGACACATGGAGGGACAGACGGACACCTGGTTTGAAGGTTGGAGAATTGCTGGGATGCATGGACACCTGGAGGGAGAGATGGACACCGTGTTGGAGAGATGGACATCTCGTGGGACAAATGGACACCTGGTGGTATCAAATAGATAGAAGCCACTTGGGACAGATGGACACCAGCAGTGATGGATGGATGGACAGGTGGAGGGACAGATGGACACCTGGAGGGTGAGAGGAACCCCTGGTTTGAAGGATGGACAAGTGGAGAAACACATGGAAACCTGCTGGGTCAGATAGATACCTCGTTGGACAGATGGACGTCTCGTGGGACAAATGGACACCTGGTTGTATCAAATAGATGGAAACCGCTTGGGACAGATCGACACCTGGAGTGATGGATGGACACCTGGAGGGACAGAGGGACACCTTGTTGGACACATCTGGTGGGAGAGATGGACACCTGGCTCTAGAGAAAGGTGGAAACCAGCTAGGAGAGATATACATCTGGAGGCTGAGATGGATACGTGGTGACACGCATCGACACCTGGAGAGATGGACGGAGGGACTTACGGACACCTGGTTTGACGGACGGAAAACTGGTGGGACACAGGGAAACCTAGAGGGAAAGATGGAAAACTCGTTGGACAGATGGACATCTCGTGGGACAGATGGACACCAGCTGGGCCAGATGGATACCTGGAATGATGGATGGACACCTGGTGGGATGGATGGAGATGTGGAGGGAGAGATGGACATGTGGAGAGAGCCACAGACGCCTGGAGAGATGGATGGATCGCCACCTGGAGGGACAGATGGACATCTGGAGGGACACATGGACACCTGGTTTTATCAAATAGATGGACACCAGTAGGGAGAGAAGGACACCTAGCATGATGGATGGACACCTGGAGGGACAGGTGGACACGTGGTGGGTGAGAGGGACCCCTGGTTTGAAGGATGGAAAAGTGGAGAAACACATGGAAACCTGCTGGGTCAGATAGATACCTCGTTGGACAGATGAACGTCTCGTGGGACAAACGGACACCTGGTTGTATCAAATAGATGGAAACCGCTTGGGACAGATTGACACCTGGAGTGATGGATGGACACCTGGAGGGACAGATGGACACCTTGTTTTATCACTTTATCCCAGCACCGGCCTCCAATATTCCGAACATCCGGAGCTGACTCCCACAGCCAAGGTGGCAGCCAGAACAACTCTTGCTTTTTATGAACACCTCTGGGAACTACTTGCATTGCCACCCAGACTTTGGGGCTGCGGGCTTTCCTGGCCACTCTATCCTCAAAAGCACCTTTTTTCATATTTCCCAGCTCCGGCCTCCAATATGCCAAACGTCCTGGCCTGGCTACCACAGCCAAGGTGGCAGCCAGAACAACTCTTGCTTTTTATGAACGCCTCTGGGAACTACTTGCATTGCCACCCAGACTTTGGGGCTGCGGGCTTTCCTGGCCACTCTGTCCTCAAAAGAACCTTTTTTTCATATTTCACTAGCACCGGCCCCCAATATGCCGAACGTCCTGGCCTGAATCCCACAGCCAAGGTGGCAGCCAGAACAGCTCTTGCTTTCTTTCAAGGTCTCTGGGAACTACTTGCATTGCCACCCAGACTTTGGGGCTGCGGGCTTTCTGGCCACTCTATCCTCAAAAGCACCTTTTTTTCACTTTTCCCTAGCACCGGCCCCCGATATGCCGAACGTCCTGGCCTGACTCCCACAGCCAAGGTGGCAGCCAGAACAACTCTTGCTTTCTTTCAAGGTCTCTGGGAACTACTTGCATTGCCACCCAGACTTTGGGGCTGCGGGCTTTCTGGCCACTCTATCCTCAAAAGCACCTTTTTTTTGCCTTTTCCCCAGCACCGGACCCCAATATGCCGAATGTCCTGGCCTGGCTCCCACAGCCAAGGTAGCAGCCAGAACAACTCTTGCTTTCTTTCAAGGTCTCTGGGATCTACTTG